>NC_083227.1:48207995-48360495 GCF_032191835.1 Heteronotia binoei | reverse complement strand
AATCTGCAGTGGTGGATATTATGGAGAAACTATTTGGTGTGTTTCTAGGCTTGCCAGCCCCAGGTTTCAGTGGGGGAATCCCCAGTTTTGCAGACTCCTTCCCTCTGTCAGTCAGCTGGCTGGCAAGGGAAGCCTTGCCCCAACAGCCACCATGTGCATTTAAATCTGTGCAGGCTTAAAAGAAGCCAGCAAAAACTGCCTGTGTTTTGGACTGTGTGTGTGCCTTTAAATCTGAGCAAGAGGAAAGCTGAATGGGTGGAGTGAGTAGACAGAGCCACATGGGTCTTCCCAGTGAGTGTGTGTAGCATGTGAAAAGCGAAGAGAAGGAAGCAGAGTCTCTCTGTTTGTTTGGAGGAAAACTCTATCCCCGAGGCTGCTCTGCTTTCATTTTGCTGTTAGTCTGAAGAAGTTGGTTGAAATACAGCTGTGAGCGACCCCTATTTTCGCTTATATACGGACATCATGATCACCAGTTTGCTTGCCAGGGTGCCTGGAGTTTCAACTCACACATATCTGCTTTAAGACGTGGGTTTTACCTGCCATTTTCTGAGAGACATATGTTGATACTAAAGGCCTCAGCTTTACAGCAGCACTCTCTATCTCTGAATGGGTGCTAGCTAGGAATGAAGACAAGCTCCCAGCTGCTCTGTGCATGCACAATATCGGCTGCTGCAGTGGAAGAAGTTGTGCCGTCATGAGCTGTCCAGTCAAGCAGTTTCCAGCCTTTTCCATGAAAGCCATGTTCCAAGGCTAATATCACCAGCAACCATTTTCCTGCACAGCTAGACTCCATGATGGAGAAACGAGAGGCTCATGTATCCAACAGCTGCTTCAAACATCTGCATAAGGCAATCATGCTTATCTTAGGCGTGTATCCTGCCGGACTACCCAAGCTTTTGTCAAACGGAACTTTAGACAAAGGATGGTGTCATCCAGAGGAGTAAGAAGAGGAAGACCAGTCTTAATCCAGAGCCAGAGCTATTGTGTAAATTGGGTGTCACCTTAGATATCAATTTGGCTTTCTATTGTCACTTTAGATAAGTTTGTATAGCTTGTTTTAATCCCTTTCACCCATGACTCGCCCATGCCTTGCCCAAACTGTCACTTTGGCGCCTCCCCTTTTCTGAAGTAATGTGGTACAGCATCATGTCTCATCTGACTCCATGTCATAAGCCCCTGGATCTCCTACCCCCTAAGGGCTCAAAGTAGACCTTATAACCTATGACCCAGCCTCCCACAAGTGTGCATCTGACAGTAACCCTACCCTGCTGTTTAGATACGCCCCTGATACCTGATCAGTGGAGGGTCCTCTCCCACATCTTCCTTTTTCGTCGCCATTGGAACCTTCCTTGAAGACTGTGATAGGTAATTATCGCCCTGTTTGTCCATCCCTGTGTTTACCCCAGTGCATTTTCATGCTGTTTTTTTAGACCTGTATGAGTGTCATATGATTTTATACTCTTGTATGTTTGCCTTTATTTCATAATAAAACCCCTTGATTATTAGACAATATCTCCTTGTTATTGGGTGACTTCCAAAGGAGAAATCTTCTGTATACACAGATTCTGATCTCGCTAAAGCCTAATTGCCACCCTCTAATTCCCCAAATCTAATTTTAGAGCAATTCAGGTAACACAGCAAATAGTTACATTCAGCAACTCCCATGAGTAAATTGCCCCAGTGAGATTGCAAAAGTGTGTGTGTGCTTTGTGTGCAACCGCTTTGTGAGAGTGTGTGCATGTTCACTTTTATTTAGTGGAAGTGCAGCTGGCTGGGGGACTAGGAAATGAAGACTGTATTCAGGGGAACTGCACTGCTGTATGTTTATTTGTTTTAGGGAATAGGGAAGTCTCCTGACTCCACCTCAAAGTCCCCAGATATTTTCTGAGTTGGATCTGGGAACCCTGTGTGTTTTAACAGAACATAAGGATGAGTCTTTCATTTTTGCCTCTCTTGTTGTATAAAATGTCACACTGCAATTCAGAAACTGAGCCAAAGGAATTTTGGTGACATTTCTGTTATGGGGCCTTTATGAACGCTGTGCCTGAGAAGGTGAAGCTGCACAATCATCCAGGCTTGTTGCTAGAAGGGTCAAGTGCTTGTAGATGCCAGTGGCAGTAGCAGCCATTTTGAAATGTAGCTCATACATAGATGTCACAATAAAAATAATGGATTAATACACCAGAGCAGCTGAAATGGCATATCAGTTTGCATGACACAGTATGTGGCAGTCCAAAGCTCTCCTTCAAGGGAAGATTTTGAAATGATGACAGTATCTGCAGGTACCAGAATCTGCTTTTTTAGACTCTGTCAACTGGGAATGGGAGAAGGGAAGTTTTGTTTTTTTTAAGTGCTCAACATTTAGATGTACTGGAATGTTAAAAAATAAGAGATGATGAAAACTAGCTGCTGTTAAAAAGGAAGTGATATGAGACTGCTGTGCATTTTTAAAAGTCACTCTCTTTTTAGAATGGTTTCAAAAGATGTTTTTGACAAGTATAGAGAGGAGGTGGCCATATCATTAAATAAGTTGGCAACTTTCGTAACCAGCTTTTTGGTATCACTGCTCTAGAGAAAGTCAATAAACTTTGATTCCCAGCGTGAATGTAATTATTCTGGTCTCTTTCCACCTCCGAAGTTCCTCCAAAGGAAGGCTGCAGTAACGCAATATCAGATGGCCAAAAGCAATTCAGAAATCTAGAGTCCCATAGGACAGTGTTCAAAATGTAGGAAGGCTGGGGGTGGAATAAATCTTCTTCTCTGATCTTGTTAGGGATGAGAATATCACAGAGGAGCGAATGTTCAGGCAGCACTAATACTGGATTATTGTAGAAAGACTGAGAGAGGAGAGGAGGAATCGTGAAGTTCCGCCTTATTATCAACAACCCTTTCCATCTTGAACTGTTTTCTTTGTGTGCTGCCTCCTGTTCCCCATTTGTAATATGGCATGTGGGCTTCTCTGCAGCTCATCCTTTGTTTAGTTTTGGATTTATGTTCTTCTTGTTCTCTTTGCTCAGCCCAATAAGAAATTAATTAACTCATTTCTCTACATGTTTATGTAGAAGGTTGAGGTTTTACAGGCTGTTTTACATTCCTGAGATAAAAGTATCTTCAAGAGCATGAGGAAGATAAGGAAAATTGGGAATTTTTAGCGTATAACATGACGTCCTGGTTCAGGCTTATAACATAAGCCTGTTCCACAGTGATCACTCTATGTCCTGTGAGCTGCTATTTGGTTACTTTCAGACTAGGACTCTTTTTTTAAAACAACCACCACCCTGAGTTGTAATAAATAAGTTGTAAACCTTTACTGCATTATAATTCTTATGTATGAATTACTCTAATAATTCTGTTTCATAAAAAGACCGGATATATATACAGGTAGTTTCTGATAAAAGCCTAGAAGCTGGGTGGTGCATTGGTAAATCTGTGAATTGCATCAATATGATACATGCAGGTGCAAACAATTTCCTTAGTTTGGCAGGTCCTGTTTTTTGTGACCCACTTACCACCATGAAGCATCCTTTCAGTCGTAGGGTTGCCAAGTCTAACTCAGGGAATATCTGGGGATTTTGGGGGTGGAGCCAGGGGATTTTGGGGGTGGAGCCAGGAGCAAGGCTGTGACAGGCACGATTGAATTCCAGGGGGAGTTCTGGCCATCATATTTAAAGGGACCGCGCTCCTTCTAACTGCCTACCTTTCATTGGATATAATGGAGGATAGGGGCACCTTCTTTGGGGGCTCATAGAATTGGACCCCCTCATCCAATCTTTTTTAAACTTGGAGGGGGTTTGGAGGAGAGGCACCAGATGCTGTGCTGAAAATTTGGTGCCTCTTTCTCAAAAACAGTACTCCCAGAGCCCCATATACCCACAGATCAATTCTCCATTATACCCTATGAGAACCAGTCTCCATAGGGTATAATGGAGTGTCCAGCTGACATTCAAACACCCCCCCTCCTGTTTTCTGATAACCCTGAAGCAGGGGGGAGGTCCTCCAAATCAGCAGATCCCCTGCCCTCAATTGGGGATTGGCAACCCTAAATCACGGTATTATGGATTATCTGATTTGAGTACAGGCTTGTCAGCCTCCAGGCAGGGCCTGGAGATCTCCCAGAATTACAGATCTCCAAATGACAGAGATCAGTGCCTCTGGAGAACATGGCTTCTTTGGACAGTAGACTTTATGGCATTATACCCTGCTGAGGTTTCTCCACTCCCTCAAATCTTGCCCTCTTCACCCCCCCCCCGCCCAAATCTCCAATTTTCCCAACTCAGCGCTAACAACCTTATTAGAATGTGGCAGGTTTGTTTACAAAGCCACCACTGATGAAATTTCTCACATGTTTGAGCCTTGCAGGCCTTTTAATTCTCTCTGTTGATTTACTTGGGTTTTTTTTTTTTTTTTTGCTGGCATGGCAGTGAGGCAGCTCTTCTTTAAACAGGATCAACAGCAAACCATCATATACTCCCTGTCTTGTCATCACCTTCTACGTAGCTTCCATTCCGACTATATTTTCGGTATGTCTAGAAATAACAGTCACTCAGTCATAGAAACTCTGGTGCTGTTTCTAGATGCAACAAAATTTCTTTTGCCCAATTAATGTGTAACACATAGGGGTCATTTTGTAGAAAAATGGGTGGTGGAGCCCATCCAACGGAGAAGGTAGATAGATGGGGAGGAAGAGGGGGAATCCTCAGAAAGGTTCAGGAGCTGTGCTCCTGTGAGCTCCTGCTGAATTCAAGGCCTGGTGACACACATGTGTCATTTTAATAGGGGTGAGCTTTCACTGCCATAAATATAAACAGAATGGCAAGGAAAATGCAGGCTTCTGAACTCTCCATCCTGCTCTGTTGTTGCCTTTGAAGCTGCCAGGCAGAGTTGCAGACTTCTATTGGATAAGTGCTGTTCAATACGGCTGTAAATAGTATTTCCCCTTCACGGCACCTGCAGGCCTTGCGTAAATCTTGCCTTTCCTTTTTCTCCAGGGTCTCCTGGGGACATTCATGATCTTTATTACAGAGAGAGGTTCTTTGGGAGTGTAACTGAAACTTTGAAAATCTATCACATTGTTCTTAAACATTCATATCTCAGTTTTTATGATGGTGCCTCTCATGATCCTATGCTTCTTCTATACTTCAGCATGCTGACTCAAAAGTGTACTAAGACAACATGACAGGAAAATGTATCATTTTTTTCCACAACTCAAAAGTAACATGAAAGTTGATGCAACAGAAGGTCGGCATCATCTAAAACAAAGAAATACAATTTACGACCCTGCTTGTTTTTACTTATTATTTCCCTGAAACTGCTAGTACTGCAGTAGCTTGTATGAAATATCTGTTTTGTGTTGTCACCTTAGGAGAGTGTTTTTCATTGTTTATTTAATTAATTCCTCCATTCTGAAAATGTGTACTTTATACTATTGCTACATTTTTAGCCCACTGGGGCATCAAAATGTATTTTGAATGTTTACCACAGTTAGGATCTATCCCAGAAGTATCAAACATGCAGCTTGGGGGCCATATCACGCCCCCAGAGAGTTTCTATCAGGCCCACATTTTTCTTGTCTTCATCTTCCTTCCTCAACCCAAAATAAACACCCCATGCTGCTCGTAAGATGCAGGGGACCCCAGGAACAGCATAGAGAGGAGTTGGAGGTCTACTGAAGAACCAGGAATCCTTTGCTGCCATGAATGATAGAATTAGATCTTCTTTACCATAGAAGCCTCCTATGTACCCCCTGTAAAGTTGATTCTGAGGGTCAGGGAATCCTAGGAATGCAATATGATGTGGTAAAGCAGGAGGAAGGATATGGGAGAAATTAATCTTCTCACTCTTGCTCTGTTTGCAGAAGAGCTCTATTTGCTTTCAAGTTGCAGCTCACCACAGTACCACCACCCTGACCCTCAGTAGCACCTTGGGGAGCACAGGGGGCTAGAAGGGGAAGGGATGTGGGGAGGAGATCTATTTTATGTACTCTGTAGGATCAGGATCAAGCCCAATATGGAAGGCATAGCAAAATGGGAACATGGTAGATCTATGCAACTTTGCTTGAGTGCTGCCCTTATACTCAGTTATACCATTGGTCCTACTGTCTCAATATTTTCTGCTTACACTGGCAGCAGCTACTCAGAGTCTCAGGCAGAGAAGAAGTCTTTGATATCACTTGCTATCTAACTTCCTTTGACTAGATATGTTAGGGACTGAATCTGAGACCCCCTATATGCAAAATGTGTGTTTTGTAGCTGAGTCATTGCCTTTCCCTAAAACCATGAATTAAATTTCTTAGCCTAATACACAAGTATTTGTGGAAGAGTCAGTTCAAAACACAGGATGACCAAGCAAATGTTACTGATTGAGGTAGTCTTCACAGACAGTTGCCTGTATGATGAGCAGAATTATGTATGCATAAAATTGTTTCTGCTGTTGGAGTCAAAATGCAGAATAATGGCTTGTCAAAATGTCGTTTGCAAGTAAGATCATAGATTTTGTAGACCAAATTAGGTTGTGTTCTTTTTTCTTTTTTCAGGTCACATTCTAATAACCATATTGTGCATTAAACCCCATGATTATCTGAGCACTTGACAGATGGTGGGCTGTTAATTTGTATGTAAGAGACAGTGATTGCCAGTGCAGTAACAGTATTCAACAAAATATGAAATGTCAAAATCCCCCTTTTTCTTTCCTTATATTCTTGCTTGGCTTATTTTAGCAAGGTACTCTCTCCCCCCGCCACCCATAGCTAAGCATATGTTTTGTTCTACTAGACTGATTTAGACCATCAGAAACTGCAAAGGAATTTGGGTTGGAGGAGGGGTGGGAAGAGTTCACATTTCTGCCCACCTAATGATCCTTCATTTATCTTGGAGTGTGATCAAAAGGACAAGAAGCAAATTGGGAGAGCAAGCAGTTGCTATAAAGCATAAAACCTATCTTTATTACTTTGAGGTGGGGAGTGGGTTAGAGTAACAAGGTTAGTTGGCCTTTTGTTTAAGAAAAAGAAAACGGATGTTGAGAGGAAGGAGGAGATTGTTGGTACTTGAATATGTGAAGGAATGGGAATTAGGGGATTACCCCCCCCAACCCCCCCCCCCCCCCAAAAAAAATAACCCCAGAACCCTTTAGTCTACTTGAATGGCAAACAAGAACAGATTTGGACAGCATGGTAAACAAGCTTTGATGAGTGTATGCATGAAAAGATTTTATTGGATGATGGAGCGGAGGCTGCTGTTACTGTGGCTGTTATTTTTCCCTTTAAAAAACCCAGCAATATATCTAGCTCAGTCCCTATTCAAGATATTTTGATTCTGTTGTAATCGTAAGACATAAGGAAATCAACTGCTCCCCCCCCCCCCTTTTCTTTTGAAAGCCTTGCTTTGGTTTAGCTTAATCCTTCACTGGCATCTCACATGAGACTTGTTGCAAGGGGGGAGGGGTGGGATGCATGTCCAGATGTGGCTGTCTATAAGTAATCCCCATTCATGAAAGGTGAGGAGGCTAAATGCCGAGAGAGGCTTCCAGAAATCCTTCATGCAAAGGGCTCATAAAGAAATGGGCTTGTACATTAAAAGCTCACTCCAAAACCATTTTTTCCCTGTCTTTTAATGTTAAAGCCTAAGCACCAGAACTGCTCTGAAATGTTAGCAAGAGCATCTGGGGTGCTGACTTTCAAATAAACACGCCGAATATCCCATTTGGCATTGGAATTTCTATCTCTTTCCATTGTCACAATGAGTAGCTTTTAAATCTTTTGTGTATCTGCCCTTCTGCTGTCAGCATCCTGACTTTCAAATAAAAAGAGCAATTTATTTACAACTCCCCTTTAAAAAGGGGAGGGGGTGATAAATTCAAGGTGGTTTTTTTTTTTCTTTCTAAAAGCTTTGATTGATTCTGTGTGGTAAATAGTCCAGAATGAGGAAGGAAGCTTGTACTACTTTGATATTATATATTCCCCCTCGTGAGCAGGTGGCCCTATTGTTACTTTTTATTAAATATATGCCTCTGAGCAGGTGGCCCTGTTCAAAGTCATGCCTCAGAGATACAGCTGGAAGGATACATTTGAGACTTTGTGTTTGTATAAAACTTATTAGCTGGGCCTTAGAAGCGGTTCTTGCACATAGAAGTGCCGAGAGCGTGGCAACTGTGATCGGAGCTCTTGTCGTTTTTTGAAGCATTTCTCAGAGAATCTAGGAAACTGTTTCACAAACTATACAAAATGTTGGCAACCAAGGTGTCATTTTAATTGTTCCCGCTTTTGATGGCAAATGTAATTTATTCTGTGTTTACCTACATGACTCCCAGTTGTGAAATGTGACCCAGATTCCATATGCGCTCCTAACTTTCATTAGGCAAGAATGACACACACTTATCATTAGAGCTTGCTAATTAGAGGAAGAAAGTGACATTTCAAAGTAATGCTGTTCCCTGGAGTTTTAGTGGAATACTACCTGGTTTATTTTTGTTTTAATGAACTGAAATGCTGTACCTTTCTCCTTGCATAGCTGCATTTGTGAGGTGCCTTTTGTTTGTTTGTTTCTCAGCTGGCTTTTCTTCATCCGTACACTTGGTTACATTGACATTTCATAAATGAAAAGTTGTCTTATGTTAAGCACAGTCATAGGTCTGATGCATGACTGTTCTGGCCTACCTGAATATTTTAATGAATGGGACCAGCCTAGGGTTGCCAAGTCCAATTCAAGAAATATCTGGGGACTTTGGGGGTGGAGCCAGGAGACATTGGGGCAGAGCCAGGAGCAAGGGTGTGACAAGCATAATTGAACTCCAAGGGAGTTCTGGCCGTCACATTTAAAGGGACAGCACACCTTTTAAAATGCCTTCCTTCCATAGAAAATAATGAAGGCTAGGGGCACCTTCTTTTGGGGCTCATAGAATTGGACCCCCTGGTCCAATCCTTTTGAAACTTGGGAGGTATTTTGGGGAGAGGCACTAGATGCTATATGGAAAATTTGGCACCTCTACCTCAACCCCCCCCCCCAGAGCCCCTGATACCCGCGGATCAATTCCCCATCATTCCCTATGGGAATCATTCATGGAGGTGCATAATGGCTGTGGGGGCAGGGCTTCCCCCGCTGGCCAGCTGGCTGGGGGAGGGGGGGAGTCTGTAAAACCGGGGGATCCCCCGCTGGGACCTGGGGATTGGGAAGCCTAGACCAGCCTTCCTAGTTGGTGTTATCTTGGGGTTTCTTTTAACCTTGTATTAGGTTCTTCGTATTTAATACCCCTTCTTTTGTATAGAATGATATTTATCACATTAATAAGGCCACTCTAAGTCCATTTATTTATTTACTTAAAATCTCCCCTCCTGTTACCTAAGCTTATTAGATCGGGTTGCTAGCTTTTTGTTGTAAAATATCTGGAGATTTGGTGGATGAAGCCTGAGGAGGGGCAGCATTTGGGGAGGGGAAGTACCTCAGCAGCATATAGAGTCTATCCTCCAAAACATCCATTTTCCCCAGGGGAACTGATACCTGTTGTGTGGAGATCAATTGTAATAGCAGGAAATATCCAGCTGCCGTCTGGAGCTTGGCAACCATACTATTAGATCTAGTCTCTGGAACAACAGAGAACAAGTCTTTTCCCTCTTCCATGTGACAGCCCTTCAGATAGTTGAAGAACATAACAGTCTCCCCACCTTCTTTCCTCCAGGCTAAAATACACGCTTCCTTCAAAGTCTCCTCATAGGACTTTCCCCCACCCCCATAAATTACAGCTTGTATTACTTCATTGCTCAAATTGTTGATCGTGTACTTTATACATAATCAGTTACTGGCTTCCCAACTGCATTTAAAGAGAAGAAAACAAAAGAAAGTGTTGTCAGGTCAAGTAGATAATTCCATAAAGGTGGCATTAGTGCATTTTAGCTAGAATAACCAATTTTCTTTAGTGTTGAGGTGGTTGTGTGATCACGTCGTGAAGGTGTGTGCTCAGGATTTTCAGAAATTAAAGCATGGGCAGGGATGTTTTCTTTTTTAGTTCAAATCTTGTGTCTAAACAAGCCCTGGCCTTTGAGGCATCAGTGATATTGTTTATTCAAAGTCGTGAGTGGATGTGATGTTTGGAAGGAACCACAGATTAGTGATGTTCTGAATGAGGATTTTGATAATGTGCAATGACATCTCTACTGATCCCTTCTTATTAGGGCTGCAATATTTTTGTTATTCACTTCAGCTTTTAAACATAGATTCCATTAAGACAATGTATTTCTTCATAACAAAATAATTTGCAAGTTGATACAATTGAGCTGGACTAACATTGCCAATGTCTTCTGCATTAGCAAACAAAAACTGAGTGTATGGAGTAAATTATTTTAATCTGTCAATATGAAACTTACAAATTTGTTTGGAGCAATATATGTATATATATAAAACTGAGCCCCGTGGTGCAGAGTGGTAAAGCTGCAGTCTGAGCTCTCTGTTCATGACCTGAGATCGATACTGGCGGAAACTGGGTTCAGGTAGCTGGCTCAGGGTTGACTCAAACTTCCGTCCTTCTAAGGTCAGTAAAATGAATACCCAGCTTGCTGGGGGGACAGTATAGATGACTGGGGAAGGCAATGGCAAACCACCCCATAAAAAGTCTGCCATGAAAATGTCGAGATGCAACGTCACCCCAGAGTCGGTGATGTCAGGTGCTCGCACAGGGGACTACCTTTACACACACACACACACACACACACACACACACACACACACACATTCATTCATTTATTTATTTATTTTCTGGTGACAAACTAGGGTTGCCAATCCCCAGTTGGGGGCAGGAGATTCCCCGGTTTGGAGGCCCTCCACCCATTTTAGGGTCATCAGAAAGTGTGTGGGGGTGGGGTGGGGGGAGAGAAATGTTTGCTGAGCATTCTGTTATACTCTATGGAGACTGATTCCCATAGTGTATAATGGAGAATTGATTCACAGGTATCTGTGGCTCTAGGGGGCTGTTTTTTGAGGTAGATGCACCAAATTTTCAGCATAGCATCTGGTGCCTCTCCTCAAAACACCTCCCCAAGTTTCAAAAAGATTGGACCAAGGGGTCCAGTTCTATGAGCACCCAAAGAAGGTGCCCCTATCCTTCATTATTCCAAATGGAGGGAAGGCATTTAAAAGGAGCATGGTCCCTTTACATGTGATTACCAGAACTTCCTTTGGTCTCATCCTTGCTTCGGACTCCACCCCCCAAAGTTCCCAGATATTTCTTGAGTTGGACCTGACAACCTTAAGACAAACTACTGTTGTTTTTCTTTTGAAAGCTTTCAGTGTTCCAGCACAAGTCATCTTGCTTTATAATAACATGTTGGTTGCCATTTAAACATCTGCAGTGTTACCTGATGCATGCAAGCCTCAAACATAAAATGATTTTAGTGGCACCAGCTTTGACATATGAAAATATCAGAATGCAAAAGTGTTGCCATATCATTATGTACTTGCCATGTTGTGCCTTAGAGAAAAGCCTCTTTAGTTGATGGAGTTGTGTTTCCAGCTGGTTGTATCCAGTTCTTCAAAAATACATGGAATAAGTGTGTTTATTACATTTCAAATTGCATGTGAAGGGAAAAGCAGTAGGTTTGCTGTTCATTCTCGCTCACACACAACAGCAGCGGAGGTGAAACATTTTTGCTCAGACTGAACGTGGGTTCATTGAATGGCTGAAGGTTTCTCTGTTCAAAAATTGTCCCTGGACATTGAATCCTAACATATTTGGAGGGGGGGGGGCACTTGGTGAGAACTCTTCTCTTTGCTAACTTCACAGTTTCTTCATGGGTCCCTATGTAAAGATGCTACTGTAATATTCAGAAGTCCATATCATGTTTTGTTATGGTTCCAAGGTATCAGAATCTGGATAATTTCCAGACCACATTTTACTTTTATGGCTTTGGGTAAACTGACTTGTCCAGGTGCTTATGTTCCTTTTTTTTGAGGGGTGGTGGTGGTCTTTTCTGACTTACTTAAGAACACCCTCAGCATATTCTGCAGTGTTTGTGGTCATTTTACAGCTACCAGAGCATTGTGGAAAGTAGACTAATGAAAGATTTTAAAAAGAGAGAAAGGCTATATATCACAGCTGCCTATTACAAATTGCTGAGGTATGCCAATGCTTTTTGAAATGTTTGCTGTGAATTCTAGAAACTTCTCAATATCTTTTTTTCAATAACTGAAACTTTACATTCCATGGACTTCCATGTGTAGGCTGAAAGTCTGAGTCAAAGAAGGGCGAGTTGAGTTAGATGGTTTAGTTCTTTTCCCTCCTCTACTTTCCCAGCTAAAACTGCCCTCTTCCAGTTGCTATTTCACCCATAGAGAGAGGTGTCATTCTCCTCACCTGTAGCCCAGGGGTGGCCAAACTTTCATGACGTAAGAGTTGCTGCAAACAGGAACAAATATTACACGTGTCTTTATTAAAATTCTTAATACTTTATTTGCACAGAAAGATAAAATGCATATGTATGCACTTTGCAACATGACCATGCTAGAAGGAGTCTTTTCAAAAAACAAAATCTAGGAATAACAGTCCCCAAAAGACCAGCATAGGGAAAAGGTTAGGGAATTATTTTTGGCACCATTGGGAGAAGGAAACATACACGTACCATATAAATCACCATTTGCATCATTATGCATCTCTCTTTGTAGGAAGAAGTGCAGAAGTTGTGCAACTTCCTTCATTGCTGTTGGAATTGCACTAAGATACAACCCTTTTGGTGTAATGTAATACAACAGATAAATTCTATAACAGGATATACCATAGACCCCTTACCTGAAAAGCTACTTTTAAATAGAGGTATAGATCCTAAGCTAAATAAGTAAAAAGCTGAGTTAATATCAATTTTAATATCTACTGCTAGAATAACTTTAGCAGCTAAATGGATAGAGCACTCCCCACCTACCATAAATCAGTGGCACAACAAAATTTGGGAAAATTTCATTATGTACAAATTAGTATACAATATTTCAAATTCACCAGTTGATCAATATGAAAATAAAGTGATAGGAATATAGTATCCACTTTTGAATTATATGGCAGAGAATGACATAGTCCCCAATAATCCATTATTATAAAAGTTTAATATATTTTAGATACGTTATTGTCACCAAAATAGTAATGTAAAAGTACCAGATTTTTTTTAAATTGTATTATTTTGTTGTTCCAATAGTTTAAAAAAAATTTATGCATGTCTCTTTGTCTTGACATCACAAGGGCTATGAAACTAAGGGAGAACCCTGCATGACCCTCTTTAGTTTGGACTCTCCTTCCAGTGGCTCCCTCAGCTCTTGCATTTTCTTTCCCCCCTCCAGGGCTCCAGGCAACTTCTGTGGAGAAGGAGTAGAGCTTGCAAACCTGCCTATTTCCCCCTCCTTCCCAGCTTTACACATGGTGGGAATAGTTGCCTACCTATGACTCAGTGCTCAGAGGCTGACTGAGGTCCTGATGCTAAGCATGCTTACTTGAAAGTAAGCCTGCATTAAGTTCCTCCTTGGCCACTGGGAGCCACACAATATATGTGAAAGAGCTGCATATAGCTCCTGAGCCAGTTTGGCCTCCTCTGCTCTAGTCTGTAGTTTATCCCAGCCAGTGTTCAGGTTCTCAGTTACAGAGTCCTTGTGTTTTTTAGGAAGCTTTGTATCACATGTATTCGAGTTTACATGAAAGAGAGCAGGTGTATATGCTGCACTGATATGAATTAGTCTGAAAGATGATTGTATGAAGCTCGTTGAAGCCTGCGTGAAACGAAGATATAAGTCCGGCCTCATTGCTTGATAATACTGCCAAGCTGCATTGGACCAAGGAATTCTAAAACTGGAGCACTGGACTCTTATGAGAACACTTAGGCCTTTTCCGCACAGTCTCTTACTCCATATCAAGTCAGGATTGTGTGCCGGATTTAGTGAAGAGTTCCACACATTCTGCTCCTGATCAAATTTTTGGTCCTTCTTTTCTGCCTTTAAAGCGGGTTTTCTGGACTCCTGATTTTTGCGGTGTCCAGAAAACCCGCATTAAAGGCAGAAAAGAAGGACCAAAAATTTGATCAGGAGCAAAATGTGCAGAACTCTTCACTAAATCCGGCGCACAATCCTGGCCTGATATGGAGTAGGAGACTGTGCGGAAAAGGCCTTACTTTGGATGTTTCCTCCCAACCCTTTTGGTTGAAGAGTTTGCTTTGATAGCATTATGAAGATACTTTGGGAACAGGGGGCGGGGGGCAGACATTCTTGTTTACATGCACTAGTATTTCTATGTCTTGGTTTAAGAAATTTACTACTTTTCATAAGAATTTTCATAAGAATTTCATTTTTGAGGTTGGTTGGCATGGAGGCTTTTTTCTCCAGTTCTATTTTTCCGTGTTTCTCTTCTATGCCGTTTTTGTGTCTTCTAACTGCCCCACAGAGGTGCTATTGGCTTTGTTGTAAACTCATGTGTAACCACATAAATGGTGATTATTTTTTTTTATATAAACAGAGCCAATAGGTGGTCTTTGGGGCACTTTGAAGATGTGAAAACAGCATGTGGGGAAAGGCTGAAGCCACTTCTCCCTGTATACTCCGTAGTCACAGACAGAAAACAGCCACTGTGCATCAGAGGGGGCCACAAAAGTTCCATCACATATGATACAAAGTCCTCAATGTGTTTTCCAACAAATGCAAGGACTCTGTAATGTGTAGATGGAGCCAGAGTTTGCTCTTGTTTGATCAGAGCTTAGTTTTGGCACATTTTTCTTCTCCATTTTTTGAACCCTATCTTACAAACGGAATAATGTATACTGCCCAGTAAAAGTCGCTGAAATATTATCACCAGTAACCACTGCTTGTATTTTAAACTTTTATTACCAGGAAGAATAGATAAAAGCAGGACAAAAAAAAGATTACCTAGTCCTACAGATTTTGCTCCAAAGCCTTCCTTCTTTTTTCTCTTTTCAGACTAAATCTATTCCCATTGAAACAGCGGCTCTTATGCGAAGATTCTTTCCTTTTATTGTGAATCGTTCCCCATTAAATTACTTTCTATTCTGTGCCTATTGCCGGGTCCTTTTACAATGTACTGCAGGAATTCCAGATTAAGCATTTTATGTGTAACAGCTTAATGTATTTGGGGAATGAAGTAGCCCTTGCCTTTGTATTGTGGGTCATGAAGTTTCTGTAGAACACCATAGGTCTTGTTGCGTCGTTTGGGTTCAACAGCAGCAAATGGCTCACCTACATAAAAGGGATGTATATTAGATTTTGGAGGGGAGGCTGCGGGGGAGAAAAGAAAATGAAGCATTAAAATAGTAGCAGCCTCGCCCCCCCCCCCCCCCCCGCTCCCCTGTGTGTTTTCAGTATGTCAGACTTCTGTGGAAATGGATGGGGACCAATGATTTATCGTTTCCTTGATATTAGTCCCAGTTCTTGTGCAGCTGAGGGGTCAAATAGAGGTATAAAAATGAAGGCAATCGTGTAGTCAGTAAAGGCAGATATCCTAGCTACTCAGTCAGCAAACTTAACCTCCTGTGAAGAAGTATCATTGGAGTTACTCTGGGTCTGCTGGTTTGGAAGGCTTCTTTGGCTGGTCTTCCTGCAGTTGACTAGCACTGTGTGGTTGGTGGTGCCCAGGTAGAATCCCTGCCTGACTTCCCTCAGACCATCATTTTAATTATGCTGTGAACTCTATCCTGACTGACACTCTGTCCCATAGTAGGTTAGGCCAGTCTAGGGGTCCCAATCCTCCCGCCCTGGCGGGGGAACCCCGGGATTGCACCCTCCTCCCCCGGTGTCCCAAAAAACGGAAGCGGGAGGGGGGGAGGGGGGAAACGGCGCAAAGGCCGCAAGTCCGGGGCCTTCATAGCAGCAAGTTGAAGAGAAGAGGCAGCAGCAGCGCACAGCGGCGTCGGCGGCGTCGGCCTGCTCTGTTCCCCCCTCCCCTCTGAGGTCAATCAGAGAAGGGGAGGGGGCAGGCCAGGCCAGGACTCAGGCTGCAAGAGCGAGCGGGCAGCAGCGCACAGGCCCCGAGCTGAGCTACAGGCTGCCTGTCTCTCCCTCCGTCCCACCAGGCCGCCGCCGCCATTGCCGCCGCCGCTGAGGCCCGAGCTACAGGCTGCCTGTCTCTCCCTCCATCCCTCCAGTATGATTACTCCCTTCCCAGCACGCTGCATGATTTTTTGCTTCCCGTCCCTTTTCAGTCATCTGGCCGCTGCACCCGAGCTGAGCTACAGGCTGCCTGTCTCTCCCTCCGTCCCTCCAGTATGATTACTCCCTTCCCAGCACGCTGCATGATTTTTTTGCTTCCCGTCCCTTTTCAGTCATCTGGCCGCTGCACCCGAGCTGAGCTACAGGCTGCCTGTCTCTCCCTCCGTCCCTCCAGTATGATTACTCCCTTCCCAGCACGCTGCATGATTTTTTTGCTTCCCGTCCCTTTTCAGTCATCTGGCCGCTGCACCCGAGCTGAGCTACAGGCTGCCTGTCTCTCCCTCCGTCCCTCCAGTATGATTACTCCCTTCCCAGCACGCTGCATGATTTTTTTGCTTCCCGTCCCTTTTCAGTCATCTGGCCGCTGCACCCGAGCTGAGCTACAGGCTGCCTGTCTCTCCCTCCGTCCCTCCAGTATGATTACTCCCTTCCCAGCACGCTGCATGATTTTTTTGCTTCCCGTCCCTTTTCAGTCATCTGGCCGCTGCACCCGAGCTGAGCTACAGGCTGCCTGTCTCTCCCTCTGTCCCTCCAGTATGAACTACTCCCTCCCCAGCACGCTGCACGATTTTTTGCTTCCCGTCCCTTTTCAGTCATCTGTTTTGACCACCAGAAAGTTGGTTTCTTTGATTTCTTGACAAAGAAGCTCCCATCGTAACAAGCCGTCGTCTTGTTTTTCATTAGAATGAGCTTTGTACAAAACAACGCAGGTAAGAGAAACGCATGATGTTGGCTGAAGGAGCTGGAATGCTGTATCGGGGATTTACACCGGTGGCAAACTTGCTGTTATGGACTTTAACCCAAGAGGGGAAGGAACTCTGTTAATTTCAGGCAGCTCTTAACGGTTCCCGAATTGGACTGTGCTTTTAATTTGGCGTGGACTTAGTTGACAGGGTTTTTAGACAGCTTTTTATAACAGAGATGATACTCCCCGCCCATTACTGTCAGTGCCTTTGATTTTAATCTGAGACGTTAGCTATAATTTATGAGGTGAGTTGAGCCTCTTGGCCAGGTTTTTAAGAAAAGTTACCGATTAAGCTGGAAAGTTGGAGAGGGAACAGTTTCAGAATCCATAAAACTAGACTTATTTAACTGGTGTCACAATATAAGAGCTGGAAGGGACCTTAAGGCTCATATAGTCCAACCCCCTGCACAAAACTAGACATTCACAACAACCTCCCCGCAACTCACCCAGTGACCCCTGCTGTATTCCCAGAAGGCAGAAAAACTCCAGGATTCCTGGGCCAATCTCACCTGGAGGGAAATTCCTTCCTCACTTGAAAGTGGTGACCAGCATTACCCTGGGCACGTAAGAAAGGGCGACAAGGGCCAAGCACTGGCTTGTCCCTAGGGTTGCCAATCCCCAGGTGGGGGCAGGGGATCCCCCAGTTTGGAGACCCTCCCCCCACTTCAGGGTCGTCAGAAAGCGGGGGGTGGGGAGGGAAATGTCTGCTGGGAACTCTGTTATTCCCTAGGGAGATTTAGTCCCATAGAAAATCATGGAGAATTGATCTGTGGGTATTTGGGGCTCTGGGGGGCTGTTTTTTGGGGGGTAGAGGCACCAAATTTTCAGTATAGCATCTAGTGCCTCTCCCCAAAATACCCCCCAAGTTTCAAAAAGATTGGACCAGGGGGTCCAATTCTATGAGCTCCAAAAGAAGGTGCCCCTATCCTTCATTATTTCCTATGGAAGGAAGGAATTGAAAAGGTGTGCTGTCCCTTTAAATGTGATGGCCAGAACTCCCTTTGGAGTTCAATTATACTTGTCACAGCCTTGATCTTGGCTCCACCCCAAAGTCTCCTGGCTCCACCCCCAAAGTCTCCTGGCTCCACCCCCAAAGTCCCCAGATATTTCTTGAATTGGACTTGGCAACCCTAGGCCAGTCTTTTCAGTGAACCTCTGTTCCATGTTTAACAGTGCTTGCTTAGGGTTCCCAAGTCCAATTTAAAATGTATCTGGGGACTTTGAGGGTGGAGCCATGAGACCTTGGGGGTGGAGTCAGGAGTAAGGTTGTGACAAGCATCATTGAACTCCAAAGGGAGTTCTGGCCACCACATTTCAAGGGACTGCACACCTTTTAAAATGCCTTCCTTCCACAGGAAATAATGATGAATAGGGGCACCTTCTTTTGGGGCTCATAGAATTGGACCCCCTGGTCTAATCTTTTTGAAACTCGGGGGGTATTTTGAGGAGAGGCACTGAATGCTATACTGAAAATGTGGTGCCTCTACCACAAAAAACAGCCCTCCCAGAGCCCCAGATACCTGTGGATCAATTCTCCATTATTTCCTATGAGAATAAATCTCCATAGGGAATAATAGACTTCTCAGCAAACATTTCCCTCCCCTCCCCCCACTTTCTGATGACCCTGAAGCGAGGGGAGGGCCTCCAAACCGGGGGATCCCCTGCCCTGCCTGGGGATTGGCACCCCTATACTTGCTTGACAAATGTCTTTCAGAGAATTCCAACCACGTTCAAAATGATTGCTTTCTTGACATGACTGCCAAATCTTTGGGGGAGCTTCAGGTGGTTAAATGCTTGTCTGTGCCTTTCAGGAAAAGAGGAAGCCCTAACATGTGAGGATTGACTGAAGAAAGGAAGCCATGGTCTCAGCTGGCAAGACCTGAGCAAAGCTGTTAATGATGATGATCTGGTAGGGTGGCCAGCTCCAGGTTGGGAAGTACCTGGAGATTTGGGGGGAGAATTTGAGGAGGGCATGGCTTGGAGAGGGGAGGGACTATTTATGCCCACTTTCATCTGTTTTACCTCAGTACTGGAAATCAACATCTCTGTTTTTCATAACTAGTATTCTCTGGTACTAGTAGTATCTGATACTTCTAATTTATAGTTTTCTGTTTGTGAAATCCCATCTTTAATAAGTGTCAGACTACATATGATTTATTTTGCACTGTTGTGCAAAACGTTTGAGCAGATAACTGACGGGTCTACTTCTGCTTCTTATGAATCCTTGGAAAAGGGATGGGTGGTTGCAAAGATACAAGAATGAAAAGAGATGATCGTAAATGTAGTTTAAACTGGTGCCTTTTAGATTGATCACTGAGATTAACATAGGGGTCCCAACCCTCCCGCTCTGGCGGGGGACCCCAGGATTTCCACCCTCTTCCCCCGCTCCCCCCAAAAATGGAAGCGGGGGGAGGGGGGGAAATGGCGAGCCGCCCCATCCCGGAGCGGGCGAGGCTGCCGCTGCCGCCCCCTCCCTGCCCAGTGAGGCCGTAGGCGGCGGTCCGCCGGCGTCCAGCAGCAGGAGGAGGCAGAGGCGGCGGGGCACAGCACGGCCGCCCGCAGCACAGCCCCGCCAGCTGCTGGCGGAGGAGGAGGGCGGAGGCCTCGCCTTCGGCGGCAGCACGCCGGTTGAGGAAGCGCAGGAGGGTGTCGGCCTGCTCGCTGTCGTCGCGGCTCAGCAGCTCCTCGAAGGGCTTCGCCTCCTCCATGTTCAGCGTCGCCCGCAGCCGCTCTCCCAGCCACTCCACCCGCACGTCGTCCATGCCTTCCTTTCAGTGGCAGCGGCGGCAGCAGTAGGCCCGGGCCCGGCCCAACCGACGCTCGCCCATCACCATGGCGACCACCTCAAGCCCGGCTACGCCGCGAGCGCCTCCCGCGGCAAGGAAGGAATTGCAGCAGCCTGCGGTTGAAGAAGGAGGTGACTGCAGATTTTGATACCCCGCTCTTCCCCCGTGGAAGCTGGGCTTTCAGATTTTTTTCGTTGCCACTTTGCCACAACAGCCGGCCTTAAACACAAGAGAGAACAGGGAAAGCTCCTCTCATCTTCCCGGCAAACTACTCTCATTTAATCTATCGGTGAAATCGACATCTGTCCAGGATTCCTGCTAATGGGAGAACTACCACTGGCCAGGCTAGCAAGGACTATGATGGCGGTGATTGGCAATTGGTCTCGGAACAGTCTGAGCATTCACAAAGGTTTCAGAGATGACAATACAGGTTTGCTTGTAATTTGGATACAGCGTCACCCAAAAGATCACTGGCCCCTGTACGATGAAACATGGCAAAGGACAGTCCTCTCTACCTGTCATGTCAGGTTGTTCTGAAAGTGTCTCCGCTAGTAACTGTTTTATTGGTTTTATTGTTTAATTATGCTTGTCACAGCCTTGAGATTGGCTCCTGGCTCCACCCCCAAAGTCCCCAGCTATTTCTTCAATTGGACTTGGCAACCCTAGATTAACATGTTAATGTACACTCGGGTAGTGGAGAAAAATGCAAAAATTTCTCACTAATAGAACACATTTTCTTCCTCAAAATAACAGTTTTGCTTTCCATGTTGCAATTATACAACTATCTTTCCTCATCTGTTGCATTGGATTGCCTCAAAGCTCTAGGCAGATGTGAATGAACGAAGCCTTTCAGGCCCAAGCATAATTTCTTTGGGCCCAGTAAAAACACAATAGACACTTCCTCAGTTCCATCTAGGGCTGCCAAGCCCCCACATTAGGCCAGCGTGGGGCTAATCGCTGGCATGATGCTGTCACCTGGAAGTGATGCCATCAAAATGGCGGTGCCCTTGCAGGGCTGCTCTAGCCATTTCCAGGAAAACTTTATGGTTTTCCTGGATACTCTAGCCATTTGGGAGGGGAAAACTCTATGGTACAACAGGCACCATAGAGTTTTTACCTCCTAAATGGCTAGAGCATCCGTGGAAACCATAGATTTTTCCTGGAAATGCCTAGAGCGGCCCTGCATGAGTGCTGCCATTTTGATGATATCACTTCCACTGCAGGAAGCTGGGAACTTGGCAACCCTAGTTCCATCCAATGATACTAATGACCCATGAAAGAAAAAAATATTGTTAAAATGACATAAATTGATCATATGGTAATAAGCCTTCAGCTACAACCTAGGTCAGGGGTGGCCAACGGTAGCTCTCCAGATGTTTTTTGCCTACATCTCCCATCAGCCCCAGCCATTGGCCATGCTGGCTGGGCCTGGTGGGAGTTGTAGGCAAAAAACATCTGGAGAGCTACCGTTGGCCATCCCTGGCCTAGGTTATTTGCCAAAGCTCATTCTTGGGGCTTGGGCATTACCATTGTTTTTACAGACCACGTATAAATTTACTGTCTTTCACAGGCTCCCCAGGAAATCCTTAGGCAGAGCTAGAGGTAGAAACTATTAGTGCCATCCTAAGCAGAGTTGCCTCCTTTGGTCATTAACTTCAGTGGATTTAGAGGGATGTAACTGTGCTTCAGATAGTACTGTTAGTATAGCATACTGCCTAAAGTCCTAAAGGCTCTTCTTTCCAGCCTTTAGGACTGGCAAGAAGAAACAGATTGCAAGACAAAGCATAGATCCATGTAAAATTTATTGCTGTGGCTCTGAATAAGGATTCAAGTAATTGTAAAATGCTGAGAAAATTGTACCGAAACTGTCTGTTACCAGAAGGCATGTCCGTTTGTTTGCTGTAGATTTCAGTCTTCATCCGTACCTGTGGAAGAGACTTGCCTGTTGAATGAACATTATCGGTTCCTGTGGGACCATTGAGTTGCTTTTAAAAGTTCACTGTGTGAACAAGAAAGCATATACGCTAAAAGCTCCAACGAAGAGAATAAGGGAGACGGGACTGTCACTCTTTTCACTTTTTTCAAGAGGAAGTGAGGATTTCTCTTGGGATTGTGTTCTATTATTGCATGGATGTGAGTAATTGTCAAATAAACACTGTTACTATATGTTATAGATTAAAGAGTGTGTAAAATGTTTATACAGTATAATATTTGGGGACTCATTGTGCTCCCATTATTTCAGCGGTTGTGTTTTTCAGTCCCCCTGGAGAAAATGGCTACTTTGAAGGGTGGACTCTATGGCATTGTACCATGCTGAGGCCCCTTCCCCTCCTCAAACCCTGCTCCACCCCCAAAGTCTCCAGATATTTTCCAACACAGACCTGGCAACCCTATCAGATCTGCCTTGGCACTTCCTTTAAATCTTCTCTTTGGAAACAGTCTCTTGCATTCTGTATTCTGAACCAGCAGTTAGCCAGCCAGAAGTGCTGGAGTGTATTTGCCTGGAATGAGTGGCATTAACCTGTTATTGCAGGAACTTCCTTATTTGCAGGGTGGGACTAGTATTCATGAAATGTTTGTGGATTCCTGGGCAAAAAGGCATACATAATGCATTGGGCTTGTTGTTTCATGGCAGAAAATTTGGGGAGCTTTTAGCAATAGAATTAATTTATATTCTTTACTATTAAAACTCAGTCTGGTAAATCCAAGCTAAATGCAATTTTGTTTAATGAGTGATGCTGGGATTATGATTCATCACTCATTTTCCTAATTAGCAGTACTTGACTTTTTACGCCAAAATGCCTGATTTGAAAACTGATACTTTTTTTTTTTTGCAATTAAATAAAATGATGTTTCAGGGCCTGAAGTTATCATCACATTAAAAAAAATGGCTTTCCCTTTTTGATTGCCCATTAGCAGTAACACAACAGCAGTGTATAGGGCATAGGACTGTGACACAACCTGCTGTTTTTCCAAAAGCACTGTTACTCTGACTGAGACCGCTTAACAAGCACATGATCACACTAATGCTTATGCGGAAAAGTGCCATTTTCTTTCTGTTTTCTAAAAAAGAACTTGCATCTTCAAATATCACCAGTTCAAGGCATCATGAGTGGAAAACAGATGTCATGAGGGAAATATTTAACGCCACTGAGGATGTTCTCCGCAGCTGAGAACGAAACGTCTGGAAGGAAAGCTTTCTCCAGTAGAACACGGCACTTGATCCCGAAAGATTCTACAAACCCTAAATATTTAACAGTTTGGACCCCACATTCTTCCCATGGGAATGCAGAGAAATTTACGGCACTGTTCTCTCCGCCTTCATTTTCTCCTCCCAAAAACAGCTCTGTGAGATAAGCTAAGCTGAGAAAGAATGATTAGCAGAGTATAATACCATACACTCCAAAGCAGCAAAACAAGCTCCACTCTCAAATCTCCAGGAATTTCCCAACCTGGAGCTGGCAACCCTACATATGACAGAATGTTTTTTTGTGAATAAACAATTTTATTAGTAACATATGGTATCAAAACTATATCTACAACTTATAAAAACTTAAAAAAAGAACAAATTTTTCTACCCCATATCTTACTTTTCCCCCACCCCTCCCCCTGTTACTTGATCCCCGCCAGTGTTATTTACTTAAAGGAAACAAATATTAAAGGTACCCTTAACTGTTAAAAAAAAAAACCCAAAAGTTATATTCTTATTTTAAAAAAGCTTAATCATTATCAAAGATTGTCCAATGTCCTTTTATTTTCCACTCTTTTTCTACGTATCTTATGACAGAATGTTGAAAGGTGACTTCATCACCACTGGAGTTGCAGAACCCTCTGTTTCGGACAGGAGGGGGCAACAGCTCAATGGTAGAACATGTGCTTTCCTCATAGAAGGTTCTGAGTTTAATTCCAGGTTCATCTCTCAGTTTGAAGAATCGCAGGACCAAACTGCACTTTACATTTTTTTGGTTAGCTCTTTTTCCAGTCACACAGCAGCTATGGGAAAGGCTTTTTTAAAGTCTCCAAGAGCCCAAGTGGACTTGGAACAATGGTGCCAATAGAGGAGAGGGCTCCTCACTTCCTGTGCCATTTTCCTGAGCCTTAACAGCCAGTGGAGGGGGGAGTAATTTACCCACTTTTAGAGCTACAAGTGACATATTCTGAACACACGCAGTTCCCCAAAATAGGCAACTCTCCAGCTGTTTCAACTCAGGAAAATTGTGCTGGGGGAAGTAAGGAGCCCCTTTTCCCTTCATGCCATTGTCCTCAGCCCAGTCAGGCTCCTGTGCACTTTAAAAATTCCTTTTCCCATATCTGCTGTGTGACTGTGGGGAAAGCAAGTTGGGTTCTGGCACTAACCCCCCTCCCCAACACGGTGAATTGTAGAGGAGTTGTGAGCAGTTGCCAGGGCGACTCAAAATGACATCCTAGACTCTTGCAAGGTATTCCTTTGAGATCTTGGATGGCAAAGAACTCTGCACTTGCTTTTTTGTGTTGCCAAGTTCGAAACAGGTGTTCTCCCTAAGAGGCGGAGGACATCTTGGGTGTTTCCCACCGTCCAATCAGGGAGGCAGGAATCTTAAAATCTTCCTCTTCCTATGGCTATGGGAACCACCCCTCTCTCAGTTTATTTCCTGCCTCGACAGGGAGAGCAAGCATTTAGGATAGGTTCCTATCCCTTTATCTTTAATCTGTTGTCTTAAAAAAAAATCCTTCCTCTTTCTTTACCTTTTTACTGTCTGTTCTTCACCAACTCCTGGCTAACTCCTTCAGACTTTTCTATCTTCCACTTTAACTCCTCCAGCCTCCTCTGTTTTTTCCAGCTGATTCCTCCATCCACCCCCCCTCATCTCACGAGGAGCGGCGCTGCGGCGGCCCCGGGCCTGAAATCCAAGCTGCGGCTCGAAGAGGAGGCAGATGGCGCGTCGGGTGAAAGACGCATTCATGGATGACGGACCGGCTCCTGGCGCTGGACGCGGAGCTGAGAGACAGCTTCCCAGAGCCGGCATGACCACTGGGCTTGCCGTGGCTGCCTCAGAGGAGTAGACGTAAGCGGCGCTTCACCAGCCGCAGAGGATTCCTTTCTAATTCCTTTCGTGCCTCCGCCAGCATCTCAAACCTAAACAGGAGTATAGAAGATCATCCTGGGGACAACCCAAACAGAACTTCCGTAAGAACTTTTCCAATCCCCGATTTCAGAGAAATCAGTCCGACAGGTCAGACAAGTTTGAGAAGGGCTCCAAACCCAATAAAGCATGACTGGGGATCCATCCCAGTAGGGGGCTGCCTATTACATTTTCACCAAACGTGGGCGGCATCGAAGGCCGATTCTTGGGCTCTGGAAATTGTGTCATGGGGCTACCCGATAGAGTTCAAAAGGACTTCTCAGGATCGTTTCATTATTTCTCCCCTTCGTTCAAACCCGGGACGAAGAGACATCAACTTCAAAGCTATACAACATCTACTAGAAATCGCGGCAGCAGAGATATCAAGGCATGTATTCCATTTTTTTCACCGTTCCCAAGAAAAACGTGGACTGGAGGGCAATCCTGGATTTGAAATTTCTGAACAAGCATATAAAGCTGCGTCACTTCAGGATGGAGTCCGTCAAATCTATAACAGAAGCCCTGTATCATCAGGATTACATGTCATCATTGGATCTGACAGAGACCTATCTCCACATACCGATTCTTTCTGCACTTCGCAGATTTCTTCATTTCTGTGTGAACGGGTACCACTACCAATTCAGAGCCCTGCCATTTAGCCTCGCAACGGCACCGCAGGTGTTCACCAAGGTATTGGTGAACCTGATAGCACACCTAAGGCATAGAGGAATACATGTGCACCCTTACCTCGACGACCTGCTGATAAGGTCCACGTTGAGGAAGAATGCAGAGCATTTTTCAATAACACGGTTTTATAATCAACCTATCCAAGAGTCATCAATGCCCAACTCAGAGACTGGAACATCTGGGCATGGTCATCGACATGAACCTGAACTCTATTTTTCTCCCAGAAGACAAGATACTGAAGACCAAGAGGTTAGTGCAACAGATGGTACAGGAGTCATCGTCGTCTCTTCAGACTTTGGCACGACTCATGGGCCTTTAGATATCAAATCTGGAGGCGCTTCAGTGGGGATGTTTCCACACCAGACAGTTACAGATGTTTCTATGCCCATATCAAATCCAGATCATGGAGAGGCATGCCATGTCACTGACGGTGCCCAGGATCGTCAAGGAAAGTCTGCTGTGGTGGACCAAGGACGTCCACTTGCGTCAGGGGAGAATCTACTTCACGGAGAGAGAGATACAGCTGTTCTTGGACGCCAGCCTCTCAGGTTGGGGGGCGACCCTCAACGAGATTCCCACACAGGGTCAGTGGACAACCAAGGAGTCGAGTCTTCCGATCAACCTCCTGGAACTTCGGGCCATTCGTTTGGCTCTGCTGCATTTTCAAGAACAGGTGTCTGGGCAGCATATCCTAGTTCGGACGGACAATATAGTGGCCAAAGCTTACCTAAACAATCAAGGGGGATCCAGGTCCAGTTCCCTCCTCAAGGAGGCCCAGAAGCTGTCCGAATGGGCGGAGATTCATCTGCCAACATGGCCAGACATGCTATTACAGGGACCGGTGTGGCATCCTCATCCAAACTGGCTGAGATTGACCGCCTGGAGGTTGAGAGGAGATCGTTGTTAGATTTAGGTTATACAAGAGACGTGACCAATACCATCCTAGCTTCCAGAAAGCAGTCCACAACACGGATTTACAACATGTCATGGAAAGCCTTTCACAGGTGGTGTCGGAGAAAGAATGTGGACCCACTGCATCCTTCTGTCCCTAAGATTCTTCAATTTTTTTTTTCAAAGAATTTTGTTTTTATTAAGAAAAATGAACATACATAGAAAAGAAAGCAAAAGACATAACATACAAAACAAACAAAACAAAAGAATCATACATTCCTAACAGATCACATCTAAACATTTACATACAAACAACTAACATAACACCTAAACCCAGCCATACCACTGGGAGGTGGAGAGGTTTACATATCAGAAAAGATAGAAAAACATGATTACTCCAATGTAAAGCCTCTGCTTTTAACCCATTTATAAACAGGATCCCAAACCTCTTGAGATTTTTGTAGGTTACCATTTCTTAATCTTGCGGACATTAAATCACATTCTGCAGTGCCCAGTAACTTGTTAATAAGTTCATCCCTATTGGGGGTTTTATCACTTTTCCAATATTTGGCATATGCTATTCTGGCAGTAGTAACTATATACAGCAACAGCTTCAATTTAGACAGAGGTAAGTTTTGTCTACAAATATTTAACAAATAAAGTTCCGGTACATGGTTAATTTGTATTTCCAAGATTTTTTGAATCCAAATATTAACTTGTGACCAATATTTTTTAGCCTCTTTACATTGCCACCATATATGAAACAGAGACCCTTTAGCTTCATGACATTTCCAACACTTATCAGAATACGTGGGGTAAATTCTTGCCAATCTATCTGGAGTGAGATACCATCTATATACCATTTTATACAAATTTTCTTTCAATTCTGCTGGCTTAATCAACTTTAAATTCTGCTTCCATAATTTTTCCCATTCTCCCAAGTCTATGCTATAACCAAAGTCCTTCAACCAACGTATCCATGCTTCTTTCACCACCTCATCTTGCATCTTGGTTTGTAGTAGCCAATCATAGACTTTAGAAATTATCTTCTGTTTAGAGTCTAAGATAAGATCTAATTCCATCGGTGTATTCGTAAAGCCTTTTTCCTTGTCCTTACGAAATCTTGATTTAATTTGACACTGAAGCCACCAACTTAGCTTAGGAAGCTCCTCCTCAATCAATTCATTCTGGTCATTCAACAGATAGGCATAGTCTTGTAAACTATCCCAGTTATACAGATTTGGGTGACTCAGAGCTTCTATCGGAGAAAGCCACTTGGGAGTATAGGTGTATTGATCTTTGATTTCATCCCAAACCTTATATAGAGATCTTCTTATTTCATGTCTAAAAAAACGACCAGTTTTAACCGGTGCACGATACCACATGTAACTGTGCCAGCCTTCACCCAGGCCGGCCCCTTCAATAGTCAATAATTTTCTATTATCCAGCTTACACCAAACTCTCAACCATGCAATACAGGAAGCCTTGTAGTACAAGTTCCAATCAGGTAAAGCTAGGCCACCTCTTAATTTACTGTCTTGTAAAACTTTCAGTTTAATCCTAGGCTTTTTACCTTGCCAGATAAACATCTTAATCATGGAGTTGAGTTGTTGGAAAAATGATTTAGGTAAAATAATTGGGATTGTTTGAAACAGGAATAAAACCCTCGGAAGAATATTCATTTTTATTGTAGCAATTCTACCTAAAAGTGAAATTTGAAGATCTTTCCAGTTGATTAAATTGTTACGAATTTCCTTCAGTATTTTCCCGTAATTATCTCTATATAAAGACTTTAGATCACTCGTAAAGTGAATTCCCAAGTACTTAATCTTCTTTTCGTGCTTAAACCCTGAGAGATGCTCTAATACTAGATTCTTCAATTTCTTCAGGACGGTCTTCATTCTGGCCTGAAACCGGCTACCCTCAAGCGTTAGGTCGCGACCTTGCCTTTGGTACTTCAGCAGGTGGGCAGTGTGAATCTGACATCACATCCTCATATTTGTCATTTTCTTAGAGGGGCTTCTATGAGTTCTCCGCCACAAACTCATCGCTTTCCTACCTGGCGACTGAATCTAGTGCTTTCAGCTTTAACAAATCCACCATTTGAACCTTTAATGTCTCTTCCTTTAAAGATGATGCGCATGAAAACTATCCTCCTGGTGGCAATAACATCGGCCAGAAGGGTATTTGAAATTGGAGCCTTGTCGGTTAAGCGAGAGTTATGTGTGTTCCACAAGGACAAAGTTGTTCTTAATCTGGACCCTACTTTCCAACCGAAGATTTCGTTTAGGTTCCATCAAAGCCAAGAAATCAATTTACCATCCTTTTGTCCGGATCCTAAGCATCCCAAGGAGCACACATGGCATACCCTAGACGTGCGTAGGGCAATCAAGGTTTACCTAATTAGAACTGAATCTATTCGTAAGTCAGATTCCATGTTCATTAACATAGCAGCGCCCAGATTGGGTCAGAAGATGTCCAAGTCGGCCATTAGTTATGCCATCAGCAGTGTATAACAGAAGCATACAAGGCATTACATCTTCAGGTACCTGCAGGGATCACTGCACATTCGACCAGAAGTGCGGCTACCAATGCAGCCTTTAATAAGAACACCTCTGTCGAGGAGGTGTGTAAAGCAGCTATGTGGCCGTCTATCTCCACCTTTATCCGCCACTACAAATTGAATGCATACGCGTCGGCAGATGCAGCCTTTGGCAGACAAATCCTGCAACATGTCCTGCCTGAGTAGGGCGATCCCACCCTGACTAACATACTGCTCTGGGAGCACCCAAGATGACCTCTGCCTCTTAGGGAGAACAACCCTTGGCACTTATTGTGAGGGGTCCTTCTCCTAAGAGGACAGGAGGACATCTTGCCCTCCCTTCTCTCGCCCTACCTTGGGCTGTATCTCTCTGTATCTAGTTTTGTAACTTTCATCTAAGGCTTTTTCATGCTAATATCTATTACCTGATTTTTACCTGTTTATCCCTATAAGGGTTTTTTCTAGTCGGTCTGCCTGACTAATGCCATTTTTTTTTCTGACCGACTGTTAGTTTTTTACATTAGGAGTGCCATACCATACCAAACCTTTAATGGCATAATGCATTAGGAGTGTTTTAGGTATGATATTCTTCTTACTGCTTCTCGGAGTCACCCGAACTGAGAGAGGGGAGGTTCCCACAGCCACAGGAAGAGGAAGATTTTAAGATTCCTGCCTCCCTGATTGGAAACACCCAAGATGTCCTCCTGTCCTCTTAGGAGAAGGACCCCTCACGGTAAGTGCCAAGGGTCGTTTTCAGTCCAGCAAGGATCTCCCTTGTTAGAAGAAATTAACTGGGAGCTGAACAGATGACAAAATGCAAGTCTGGTACGATGAACCAGGGCTTCTGCTGCCAGGCCATTGATTCTGCAGGCACTGATTTGATGGCTGTTAGAGCCCTTGCAAGGAAGGGGCTAAAAGGACCTGGTTTCTCCCCCTTGCCTGATATCAGTAATAGGCCCTTCTAGCTGATGTGTATAGTTTGTTCTGTTTTGATAATAAGAAATGTTGACCTTGTGGTGTGAAGACTGCAACAGATGCTTTTGCATCCATCATTTGAGAATTTCAAAGTATCAGTGAGATGTGGACTTGGCTGTTGGACTTCACTTGTATCATTGAACATGAACAAGATTGCAGATTTGTGCTAAGATGCAGTAATATTTCTGTTAAGATTACTCTTGGAAGTTTGGTGACCTGTGCTATAACCAGGATTTAAAGTTTAGTGGGCTACAGAGATACAATTTTTGTTTGGGGAGTCCAGGGGGCTGTTAATAACCCCCTCTGCCTGGTGAGTGGCTTGAGGGTGGCTGGCAGGGCAGTGGGAGCAAATTGGGGGTGGTATGTGGCAGGGCAGGGCTCTGGTCTTGGGGTTTCAGTGGTGGGGCCAGGATCCTGTAGGCCCCACCATGGCTACAGACCTGTTGGTTGCAGTCATCAAAAAGTGTGGTGACTCCCTGACCTGGATAGCCCAGGCAAGCCTGATCTTATCACATCTTGGAAGCTAAGCAGGGTCTACTCTGGCAAGTACTTGGATGGGAGACCTCCTTGGAATACCAGCAGTCTCTCTTCATGCTGCAAAGTGAAAGCAGCTGAGTCAGGGTGTTTCCTCCAATAGAGCAGAATGGGAGCTCCATGATCGGTGCCAGAGCTGCCAATCAAGTTATGGACAACATTCACCTAGAATTGCAGCCTTAGCCTTCCTTCTATCAACCTGCTTCAAAGATCAGAAATTCTTCAGTGTCACAACATGTTGGGCAGTTTGTCTATGTTAGAAACACACACACCCCGCCCTTCTAACTTTTTTAGTACAGCAGCTAACTACAAATTATGCCTTGAGAGCTGGCTGGTCCTGTTCTATACAGTCTAATGAGGTGGGAAAATTGGCTTTACAATTTAGAATGTAGGTTGGGATCACTTCTTAAAAAACGTTCCCCTGGATGAGAAACTTCCCATGCACAAAAATCTCAGCACATCAGAGAGTCCATTGAACTTGGATCTGTTCTGCTGGTATGCTAGTCTTTTCACTTCCTAGAATTTTTTTTGCAATGGAAAGCATTTGAAAATGGTTACATTTCTTTGAGGGGGTGAACAAACATGTGGACAAAGGAGACCCGATAGATATTGTTTACCTTGACTTCCAGAAAGCTTTTGATAAAGTTCCTCATCAAAGGCTCCTTAGTAAGCTCGAGAGTCGTGGAGTAAAAGGACAGGTCCTCTTGTAGATCAAAAACTGGCTAATTAATAGGAAGCAGAGCGTGAGTATAAATGGGCAGTCTTCGCAGTGGAGGACGGTAAGCAGTGGGGTGCCGCAGGGCTCAGTAATGGGTCCCATGCTCTTTAACTTGTTCATAAATGATTTGGAGTTGAGAGTAAGCAGTTAAGTGGCCAAGTTTGCAGACGACACTAAATTGTTCAGGATTGTGAGAACCAGAGAGGATTGTGAGGCACTCCAAAGGGATCTGTTGAGGCCGGGTGAGTGGGCGTCAACGTGGCAGATGAGGTTCAATGTGGCCAAGTGCAAAGTAATGCACATTGGGGCCAAGAATCCCAGCTACAAATACAAGTTGATGGGGTGTGAACTGGCAGAGACTGACCAAGAGAGAGATCTTGAGGTCGTGGTGGATAAATCACTGAAAATGTCGAGACAGTGTGCGATTGCAATAAAAAAGGCCAACGCCATGCTGGGAATTATTAGGTAGGGAATTGAAAACAAATCAGCCAATATCATAATCCCCCTGTATAAATCGATGGTGCTGTCTCATTTGGAACACTGTGTGCAATTCTGTTCCCCGCACCTCAAAAAGGATATTATAGCATTGGAAAAAGTGCAGAAAAGGGCAACTAGTGTCATGGGCTGGGGCCAGGCCAGGCGAAATCCAGGGGCAGTCCAAGATCTGTAGCTGGGTAGCAAGGAGGGTCCAAAGCGCCAAAACCGAATCACAGTCCAGGTATCGTAGGTCAGAGGTTCAGAAGCCGAAGTCAGGGGGTCCAGAAGTCAATGCCAGAGTCAGGGGGTCCAGAAGCCAAAGTCAGAAACCGAAGTGGATGCTAGAACGTCAGGTAAGTGACTAGTTGCTTCCACAAAGCCTTCTCTCAAAGCCCACAGCTATATAGCCCTCTGCTGTCTGTTGCCCATTTGGGCTAATTGCTGACTCAGAGGGCAGCCAGGATCCTGATGAGACTCAAGCACCCTCACTCCTAGAAGGGCCAGAATCCTTTCAAAACTCAGGGCTCAGGGAGCGTCTTGCTCGTGAGCGTGCCGCCCTCCTCCGATCCCTGAGGTCCTGACGAAGGCGGTCACGCACACGAGCCACCCGAGAGGGCGAGGCAGGGGGGCTTGGATCTTCTCCAGCAGGAGGCAGGGGCACTGGTGCAGGTGGCAGGGACACAGTTTCTTCTGCAGGCTCGGCTTCTTCTGCAGGGCCCCCAGCACCCATGACAACTAGAATGATTAAAGGTTTGGAACACTTTCCCTATGAAGAAAGGTTAAAACTCTTGGGGCTCTTTAGCTTTGAGATACGTCAACTGCGGGGTGACATGATAGAGGTTTACAAGATTATGCATGGGATGGAGAAGGTAGAGAAAGAAGTACTTTTCTCCTGTTCTCACAATACAGGAACTCGTGGGCATTCGATGAAATTGCTGAACAGTCGGGTTAGAACAGATAAAAGGAGGTACTTCTTCACCCAAAGGGTGATTAACATGTGGAATTCACTGCCGCAGGAGGTGGTAGCAGCTACAAGCATAGCCAGCTTCAAGAGGGGGTTAGATAAAAATATGGAACAGAGGTCCATCAGTGGCTATTAGCCACAGTGTGTGTATGTGTTTATATATATATATATACACACATATAATTTTTTTGGCCACCGTGTGACACAAAGTGTTGGACTGGATGGGCCATTGGCCTGATCCGACATGGCTTCTCTTATATTCTTATGGATGCTTCTTTGTTTGTACATGGATGCCTCACCACGCTGCCCATGCCCGTCCTCCCATTGCTGCATCCCTCTCCCCCTCGACATTTGCCCCACCCCCAGGCCAGCTCTCCTCCTGCTATCCTTTTGCTCTGGCGGGTGCAGGCTGCTGACGACGTCGGGGCTGCTGCTGCTTCAGCTGCTCGGGCCTGGGTGTCGCTTCTCCCTCCACCATTGCGGAGACCATTGGAGCTGACCGCAGCTCTTTCAGCAATGCTGTCATCAGGCGCATCCAAGCCCGGCCAGAGAGGCTGCGCCGGAAGGACAGCCCTTACTGCTGCTGCTCCTCGTTACTGCATTGGGGTCCCACTGGGCTCGCTGTCAAGGGCGAGGGATGGGGATGTTGTGTGCCCAGTGGGCCCCAATGCAGCAACGAGAAGCAGCGGGGGCGATCTCGCTCAACATATCATTCCAGCGCAGCCTCCCTGGCTGAGCTTGGCAACATCAGATGACGGCGCTGCTGGGAGAGCTGCTGCCAGCCCCGATTGTCTCTATGATGGTGGGGGTGGGGAGGAGCGACACCCAGGCTCAAGTGGCTGAAGCAGCTGCAACCCAAAAATCGCCAGCAGCCTGAGCTCACTGGAGCGAAAGGATAGCAGGAGGAGGGCTGGCCCAGGGGTGGGGCAAAGGCCAAGGGAGAGAGGGATGTAGCAACGGGAGGGAGGGTGGGCTGAGAGACAGGCAGAGGGGTGAATGGGGAAGGGAGAAGGCACATGGGACGGAGGTGTGGGGCAATAAAGGGGAAAAGATGCTGGCCAGAGGGAAGCTTTATTTCCCACTCCCTCCTGCTCTCTCTGTCAGTCAGTCTTTCTCCTTCCTTCCTTCCTTCCTTCCTTCCTTCCTTCCTTCCTTCCTTCCTTCCTTCCTTCCTTCCTTCCTTCCTTCCTTCCTTCCTTCCTTCCTTCCTTCCTTCCTTCCTTCCTTCCTTCCTTCCTTCCTTCCTTCCTTCCTTCCTCCCTCCCTCCCTCCCTCCCTCCCTCTTTCTGTAAGTCAGTCTTTTAATGTCTTCTCTCTCTCTGTTAGTCAGTCAGTCAGTTAGTCCGTCCTTTCCTTCCTTCCTTGCCTTTGCTGGGTGGAGGTAAAGCTTCTTCCTGCCATTTCATGTTTTCCCAAGCTGAGAGCATTATATATTTTTAGTTTTCTGCGGGGGATCCTTGTGCTTTTTCTTGATGTTTTATTTTCAGATTGCATTGCAAAATCCCACTATTCACCTACCTTCCCTAAACAAAATATTGCAAGAGTTTTAAGCATGTTTGTACTTGTACTTTCCTGTCTCCCGGCTCCACCCACAGAGGTTATGTGTCAATATGCATAGTGACCTGTAAGGGAAAGCCCTAATTGGGTAATCAATACTTTTGGGGTTGGTCTGAGGGAAAGTGTAGGGTTACCATTTATGACCCTTTGTTTAAGCCCTCAGATCTCCATGCAGTTGCTGTTTAGACTTGAGAGAGTCAACATGTAAGTTAGAGCAGACAGATAGGATGATAGATCCTTTCTTGTTTTGTAGAATTCCAAGTTATTCCCTTCCCTCAGTAGTAAAGTAAAATTACTTTGTTTAAACCTAGAGTCTGTGCCTGGCTGCTTTGTAGTTTTCCTTACATGAATATGTGTTAGTTGCTCTGCAGCTGTCTACAATGATGCTGTCAGTGTCTTTGACTTTTTATGTGAAGAAGCTAACACACGTGTGTGTTTTAACATATAACAAGACATTCATATATATATGTGTGTGTGTGTGTGTGTGTGTATACATATATATCTCCCCCAGTTTGGAGGCCCTCCCCCACTTCAGGGTCATTGGAAAGCAGCAGGCGGGAAATGTCTTCTGGCCACTCCATTATTCCCTATGGAGAATTGATCCGTGGGTATCTGGGGTGCCAGAGGGGCTGTTTTTTGAGATAGAGGCAGCAAATTTTCATCATAGCAACCAGTGCCTCTCCTTAAAACAATTCCAAGTTTCAAAAAGAGTGGACCAGGGAGGTCAATTCTATGAGCCTCCAAAGAAGGTGCCCCTACCCTCCATTATTTCCTATGGAAGGAAGGCATTTAAAAGGAGCATTTAAATGTGATTGCCAGAACTCCTTTTGGAGTTCAATTGTTTTTGTCATACCCTTGCTCCTGGCTTCACTCCCAAAGTCCTCAGATATTTCTTGAGTTGGACTTAACACAGCCCTACTAACACAGCAAAGGCCCCACTAACACAGCAAGTCCACTTCCCCCACGTCAGCTCTACTAACACTCCCAAAGGCCCTACTAACACAGCAAGTCCACTTCCCCCTTGTCAATTAGAGTTGTCATGCTTTTGACTATGAACAAAGGCTGTGGAGAGGCTCCAGAAAACAAAATGTAGAAGCCCACACAAACAGAGATCTCTAGCTGTGGTTTGGATAAATAGAAGAAGAATTAGATTTATACCCCACCCTTCACTCAGAGGCTCAGAGCAGTTTACAATCTTCTTCCCTTCCCCTCCCCACAACAGACACCCTGTGAAGAACTCTCTGAGAACTGCTCTTGAAAGAACATCTTTCAGATAATTATGGCTTGTCTGAGGTCACCCAGCAGCTGCATGTGGAGGAGCAGGGAATCAAATCTGGTTCACCCAAATTAGAATCTACACTCTTAACCACTATGCCAAACTGGTTCTCATATAGCCCATGCTAAAGAAAATGGGCTATGGTTTGGAGAAAGGGCAGGAATGAAGACAGTCCAGAATTCTCAGGAGTGTCTTCTAATCTTGAGACAAGTCTGTAGTACCATTACAATATAAAGGGAAGCAGCTCTAGAACACAACGGCAGTGTCATATAATGCAATCAGTTCAGATTATTTACATTTCCTTAGGAAACAAAAAAATTACATTTGGTTGATTTGCTGGTGAACTCACGGCAAGTATCTAAAGAACATTCATCCTGACAATGCCTTTCTATTTTTAGATGTGGAGGAGTAGATGGAAATAATGAAGAGTGAGATTGTGTGGCATGATTTGCTTAGCTGATTTGGATTCCTTTATTGTGCTGATTGGCCTTCCACGTGCTTTGAACTCTATCAGAGTGTTTTGAAGAATGTCATCTTTAGGCAAGGTTGCTTCATTAGCAATTGGTTACATGGCCTAAGAACTAGCTGGCAGAAAGAAAGCTCCCCCCCTGCCCCAGTTTACACAGAGTCCTTGTTGTATCAAAAGTCAATTTTCTTGACTTTTAGGAATTGCACTGTTCAATAACAAGACATGAGGTCATATATCCTGTGATTGTGTAGTGTACTGATGGAGGCTTATTAAAGCTCCCAGGTTTCATAACTTGCTTTACAATAAGATTGTGCTTAGAAACTGGGGGGTGAGGGTGGTAATCTCTGTTCAGACCCAAAGCAATCATGGGGAGATGGAGTTTTCAGTAAACAACCAAAGCCAATCAGATGGCAAGAGTGAGGGGCAATTCATCACTGGAACAATCTATCTTGGTACAGTAGATTTTCTCTATTGTTTGAAGCTTTTAGAATTAAGAGCTGAGTTGTTCCTGAAATGGCTTCTTCTGGTCCAAACCGGTAGGTTCTGTACTCGTGTAACTGGATGAGTTTGTTGTGCCTTTTGATGTATTGCATCTTAACTCACTAGATGTTTAAACCAAATATTGCAGGTAACCTAAATGGTTAGAATAAAACCATTTCTTCTTCATTTGAGTTGACATGGTTCCCGCTGAAATATTGAAAATTATCAATTCCTTTCTGTTGTTTTTCTCTTGTTTCTTCTGTCTTTTTTCTTCTTCTGATCATCTTTTCTCTTACTCTCATCAGTTGCTTCAACCTGACTGTCTGCTGGCAGGATTCATTTGTGGTTTTATTGATTCTCATTGCTCTATCCTGAATTCTTGCTACAGATACCATGAAATTTGTCCAGAATGTCAGTCAGTGTATCCCACAGCAGTTGAATCATTGGAAATATTTAAAACAAATAAATGTTCTTGAATTCTTGGAAGGTGGAAAGCCTCTGAAATTCTGTTAAGGGAATCTATCTATAGAAATCCAGCAAAAGTAGTGCCTCTTGACAGTCTCCTGGACATCTCCCTCCCTATCACTTTACTCATGTCTTCACTTTCCACCATCTTTAATTGGTTTGGGGGCAGCATAAGCAGCAAGTGTTTGCAAATTAGTTCTGAACAGGCTGTGTTTTATCCATTTGTGTAATGTATATAGGAGATGGAACACTTTGCACAATGAGCTAGATTCAGTCTATGTTTTCCACCAAAGGAAGGGAGGGGGCCATTTCTACCAGTTCCCCCTTCCTCCTGCAGTTTCCTGATTTGCCTCTCCTGCTGTTCCAGGGGTTCCCTGTCCCCCCCAGGAGCAGGGAGATTAGTGGTAGGGTTGCCAGGTCCAACTCAGGAAATGCTTGAGGACTTTGGGGTAGAGTCTGGAGAGATTCCTATTCCCTAAATAAATACAGTCTTCATTTCCTCATCCTCCCTCTTTCTTTCTTTCTTTCTTTCTTTCTTTCTTTCTTTCTTTCTTTCTTTCTTTCTTTCTTTCTTTCTTTCTTTCTTTCTTTCTTTCTTTCTTTCTTTCTTTCTTTCTTTCTTTCTTTCTTTCTTTCCCTTCAAAGGGTTTCCTAGCAGCTGCACTTCTACTAAATGAAGTAACTTGTCATATGCCACAAGTCCCTTGCTAGGCTTTGGTAGCATTTTCAAGCATGGCTTTATTAAGGGACACACACACACAGACCACTCAAATTAAGCAATGAATCCATTCCCAAACACAAACAGTTTGCAAGCCTACTTTTTTGTGAGTTCACTGGGGCAACAGTATAAATCTCTTTACTCATGGGAGTTGATGAAAGTCTGCGTTATTTCAATCAACTTCTTCAGAGTAACACAGAAAAACAAAAGTATGGAAGAGAAGTTTAGGGTGTGGAGTTTTTCTCCATCCCATAATCAGGTTCCAGTTAACTCTTTACTATCCATTTTACTATACACATGACTTCTGAAACAAATGTAAACTAGAGGAATTGTGCTCCCCTTCTTTCATACACACTTCACACATTCACCAGGAAGAGCTAAGTGGCTTGTGCCTGCTCCCCCACCCAGCTTTCATCCTGCTGAGATTTAAAGGCGCACACACATTGTCAAACAGAGTTTCCAAGCTTCTTCTAAAATGTCCTGCCAAGGTTTAAAGGCACATCATGGCTGTTGGGTTGGGGCTTCTCCCTGCCAGCCAGTTGGCCAGTGGTGGGGAGGAGCCTGCAAAATCCGGGGATCTCCTGCCTGGACATGGGAGCTGGTAAGCCTAATTAATGGGCTGCAGCAGAGGGAGGCAGGAATGTTCTGTTCCTCTGAGAAAAGAGCTTTGCATGAGCAGAATAATGAGTATCGATCCAACCCAATTTCCAAAAGGGCGGTCTGTCTGTCAGCAAATTGTGTCCCCTCCACCTATGTACTAAATAGTGGCTGCTTGGTTTTGAATATTTTGTCTTGTGGTTCTGAGAAGTGTCATACCTTACTTTTCCTATACAGTGAGATGCCCTTCTCACCCTACCCCTCAAAAGCCTGAAATTCCGTTGCCGAAGGACTGCTAATTCCAGGCAGACAAAACCCATAATAGATAATGTATTAACATTTGTAATCTGGTAATCTACAAGAATTTGGTGATTCCCTCTGCAAGTTCTGCTTCTGTAGTATATACGAATAGCCGATGGCTGTCCTGTCACTGTGGAACTATTCTGTCTGTGGCACAGTCATCCTAGAAATAATGGTGAGGCTGAAAACATGATTGTTATGAGCAGGTTTTGACATGTTTGCTTCATCCTCCTGCAGCAGTAGATCCTTGTTGCAGGTATAGTTTGAGGCTGTTCGCTACATATGCCAAAATAACCCTCCGGGTGTTCAAGTGCACTTGAGCTAGTCAGAGCTTTCTTCCTTGTATTAACCCCTTGGCACTGGAAAATAAAATCCTCCCATCTGGGAGGAACTGATGTATTTTAAATGAGCACTTAAAGTTAGGAAATCTGGCTTGCAGTGCCAAGAAAATATGTGATGAGAGAGACTAAAGATTTAGTATTGTTTCCCCAGGTTTATCTGTTCTGTGCTTAACATGCCTCATCCTTTTACCCATATGCCAGTAAAGTCCATGTAGTGCGCAAATCCTTCATTACAAATATTGTTTCCAGAATGAATATATAAAGATAGACTCTTTGCATAACCTGTGCATGCTTTTCATAGGTCTTTTTTTTTTTTTGCATCAAGTTGCAGCTGATTTATGGTGACTCTGTGTGGTTTTCAAGGCAAGAGATGTTCAGAAGTGATTTGCTGTTGCTTGACTCTTGGTAGCAACCCTGGACTTCCTTCGTGGTCTCCCATCCAGGCACTAATCAGGCTGACTGTGCTGAGATTCTGAGATCTGGACTAGCATGACAGGGCAGGGATATTATACTATCTCCCCTCCTCCAAAATCCCTCAGTGGCTGAAAATCCAAAATGAAAATACATTAGCTGCAGACCCTTGCAGAACAAGTGCAGACCCTTGCAGAGCTTCAGGTACAAGTGGCAAAGAATAATAGTTCAACATGTATCTGTTTTTTACTTCAGTTCACACATGTTACATCGCCATTCAGTCTGCTTCTAGCAGTCTGATCTTAGCAATTCAGTAGCAGAACAGCTAATGTGGACTGAGTGATGAGTCAGGAGTGTCTGCCAAAGCAAGATCTCAGTTTTTTCACTGCTTCCCAAGCTGACATGTATACTCATAGGTTAGCCCTGGCATTGCATAAGTCATAGTGTGCCAGTTTGATAATGTGACTCAGCTCTCAGAACAAAGAGGAAGAGTAAGGTATGTCAGATGGTTTGTGCCTCTCCTTGGACATAAAAGGCAAGAGGGGGAAGCATCGCAGTAAAAAAGAAGAAGTAAAATCCCTGTCAAATGTTAGCCACTTTGAAACAGGAGATATGATGTGATATTTAAGATAAAATAAATGCACAGTTTATGTGTGCATTGAGTGTTGTTATTATTTATTATACTTAATGAATCACCCATCCTGGTTCATGCCAGGCTCTGGGCGATATACAACAAATGTTAAAATAATATAGAATTAAAACAATATACAGCCTGTCAGTTAAAATTATAAAAGTCTTAAAATTCAGATGGTGCCCTATAGGTTTTCTTACAACATCCTAGACTACCAGGGCATCCTATTGGGCCAGGCCTCTGGTGGGAATGGGAAGAAGAAAGGTGCCAGCCAACCAGACTGCTGCTGCCCTCAATCAAAAGCCTGGTAGAACACCTCTGCCTTTCAGGCCCTGCAGAATTGCATAAGGCCCCTCAGGGCCCTGATGTCATCTGGCAAAGAGTTCCACCAGGTCAGGGCCAGGACCAAAAAGACCGTGTTCCTACTTGAGGACCGCTGGACTATCCTAGGGCCAGGGATCACCAGAGTGTTACTCCCAGCAGAGCGCAAAGCTCTTCCAGGGAGAGCTCTCATGGAAGAGAGCTCTTCAGCCATACAAGGAACTTAAGAAGCAGTGTGGTATTGTTTTGGATCTGTAAGGGGGATTTATGTGATTTTAGTTTGGCGTAGTGGTTAAGTGTGCAGACTCTTATCTGGGAGAACTGGTTTTGATTCCTCACTCCTCCACTTGCACCTGCTGGCATGGCCTTGGGTCAGCCATAGCTCTGGCAGATGTCCTTGAAAGGGCAGCTGCTGTGACAGCCCTCTCAGCCCCACCCACCTCACAGGGTGTCTGTTGAGGGAGGAGAAGATATAGGAGAGTGTAAGCCACTCTGAGTCTCTGATTCAGAGAGAAGGGCGGGGTATAAATCTTCAGTCTTCTTCAGTCTTATTTTATCTTTCCTCTAACTGGTAGAGATTCTAGCTTAATTTCAACATAGAAATAACCCACCAACACTCAATGAGAAGCTCTTGCCATTGCTGAATGAGGAGAGCTTGTTTGCCTGGGAGTAATTGCTGGACCCACCCTCTGCTGTTGCTCTGGCTGTTGAGTCAGAGATGGGTGGGGGCTTGAGCCTTTAATTTGCAAGGCTCATCTTTACCAGAGGCATGAGCTCTTGGCCTGTGGCTCTTGGCCTGGGGGTCTAGCCTGGGGGTTCTGTGGAAAGGTGGGTAGTTACCCACAATTAGTTTCAAGTGGCAGTTGGTAGTGGGATTTAAAGAGAAGTGAAGATAAAGAAAATTTTGAAATGGATTGCAGCAGTATGGTTGGTGAGGGAGCAGAGGCAGTGACATGTAAAGACTGTGGGATGTTTGTATTTCTACCTGAGAGTAGCATGAATTACACTTGCAGCAACTGTAGGTTAGTGGCCCTGCTGGAGGAGAAGATACAGGGACTGGAGGCACGATTGTCCACACTGAAGTGTATAAAGGAAGGTGAGGATTTTCTTGACAAAACGCATGAGGCGCTCTTGAAAGGACAAGAGGAGGGAGAGGAAATGGTATCTCAGCAATTAGAAGAGAACCCAACACAGGAGGAGGGTTCCTGGAAAAAATGTAACCCGAAGAAGAAAGAAAATCAGGAGATGTTCTGAGCCCTTGCTGCTCAGCAATAGGTTCCAGAATCTCCCCACAGTAACTGATTCTGAACCATTGGAACAAGGTCTACTTCCCCAGAATCTGCGAAGCTTGAAGAAAGTTTCTCAGGATCCTGTGGATAAGAAGCCTGGAGCTTCTGCTTCCCAATATAGGAAGATAAAGGTGGTGGTGATTGGATACTCCTTGCTCAGAGGGCTGGAGCCCAAAGTGTGCTGACTGGACTTGTCATCCCGAGAGGTCTGCTGTCTGCCAGGTGCATGCATGCAGCACGTGATAGAAAGGATTGGAAGACTTATCAAGCTCATGAATTACTATCCTTTCTTGCTGATCCATGAGGGAACAAACGCTACTGCCCGTCATAGCCCTGAACATATTAGAAAAGACTATGTTGCTCTGGATCAGAAGGTGAAGGAGCTGGGCGCACAGGTTGTGTTCTCGTCAGTGCTTCCTGTTGAAGGCTGTGGCTTAGGACGAGAAAGAAGAATACTTCAAATAAACGACTGGCTATGTCGATGGTGTTGTTAGGAAAGATTTGGATTTCTGGACCATGGCTTACGCTTTCGAGATGGTGGTCTTCTATCGGGAGATAGTTTGCACCTTACGGCGGTAGGAAAAAGGGTGTTTGGTAACAGCTTTGCTAACTTAATAAGGAGGGCTTTAAACTAAATTGTATGGGGGAGCGAGACAATAATTCAAAGTCTCATATTATGCCAGAAACTGGGGATAAGAACATTAAAGATTTGCAGTGAGTGGCGCATACGCTAGGTAATGTTAACTTGCAGGCTTGTACTGAAACTAAACCCTTGGGATGCATAAAATGTGGATTCCGATGTCTCTACATTAATGCACAGAGTATGGGAAACAAACAGGAGGAACTGGAAGTCCTAATACAGGAAGGAGACTATGACATAATAGGCCTTACTGAAACTTGGTGGGTGTCATGGGTGCTGGGGGCCCTGCAGAAGAAGCCGAGCCTGCAGAAGAAACTGTGCCCCTGCCACCTGCACCAGTGCCCCTGCCTCCTGCTGGAGAAGATCCAAGCCCCCCTGCCTCGCCCTCTCGGGTGGCTCATGTGCGTGACCGCCTTCGTCAGGACCTCAGGGATCGGAGGAGGGTGGCATGCTCACAAGCAAGACGCTCCCTGAGCCCTGAGTTTTGAAAGGATTCTGGCCCTTCTAGGAGTGAGGGTGCTTGAGTCCCAGCAGGATCCTGGCTGCCCTCTGAGTCAGCAATTAGCCCAAATGGGCAACAGACAGCAGAGGGCTATATAGCTGTAGGCTTTGAGAGAAGGCTTTGTGGAAGCAACTAGTCATCTACCTGACGTCCTAGCATCCACTTCGGCTTTTGACTTTGGACCTCCTGACCTTGGCTTGACTTCTGGACCCCCTGACTACGGCTTCTGAACCTCTGACCTATTATACCTGGATGACGATTTGGCTTTGGCACCTTGGACACTCTTGCTCACCAGTTACAGACCTTGGACTGCCCCTGGACTTCGCCTGGCCTGGCCCCAGCTCGTGACAGTGGGATGACACTCACAACTGGAATATTAGGATTCAGGGGTACAAGTTATTTTAAAGGGACAGGCAAATGAGAAAGGGCGGAGGCGTAGCAGTATATGTGAAGGAGGTATATACTTGTGAGGAAATAAGTGAATTGGAGCATGGCAGCTCAGTTGAGAGTCTCTGGGTAAAAATGAAAGGAGTAAGAAACAACAGTGATATTATTGTGGGGGTCTGCTATAGACCACCAAGTCAGGCAGAGGACTTGGATGAGATACTTCTACAGCAGATTGCAAAGTTCTCCAAGAGAAGGGATACAGTGATCATGGGAGATTTCAATTACGCGGACATCTGTTGGAAGTCCAACTCTGCTAAAAATGAAAAGTCAAATAGATTCCTGACTTGTCTTGCTGACAACTTCCTTTTCCAGAAAGTGAACAAGGAAACAAGGGGATCTGCTATCTTGGATTTGATTCTCACCAACAAGGAAGAATTGATTGAAGAAGTGGAAATAGTGGGCACCCTGGGTAGTAGTGACCATGTGATTTTGGAATTTACAGTCTTAGGGAAGGAAAAAGCTATACGTAGTCAGACTTACAGGTTGGACTTCAGAAATGCAAACTTTGATAAATTTAGAACTATGCTGGGTAAAATTCCATGGTCAGAAATACTTAAGAGGAAGGGGGTTCAGTAGGGGTGGGAGTTTCTTAAAAGTGAAATACTGAAAGCGCAATCACAGATGATTCCTATGAGAAGAAAAAATGTTAAAAGCCTAAAGAAGCCGAAGTGGCTCCATAAACAGCTCTCTAAAGACTTGAGAAATAAAAAAGACTCCTTTAGGAATTGGAAGGAGGACCTTATAACCAAGGATGAATATAAACAAATCACCAGTGCTTGTAGAGAAAAAGTTGGGAAAGCTTAGGCTGGCCAAAGATGCGAAAACAACACAAAAGGGTTCTTATGTTCAGAGTAAGAAAAAGAGCAAGGACATGGTAGGCCCATTGCGAGGGCAAGAGAGTGAAATTGGAACAGGTAATGAAGAGAGGGCGGAACTGCTCAGTTCCTACTTTTCCTCAGTCTTCTCTTCTGAAGAAAACAGTGCTCAACATGGCAAAAACAGAACATATAAGGAGGGTATGAAGTTCCAACCTAGGATCAGCATTGGGGTAGTACATAAACACCTCGTTTCTTTAAATGAAACTAAGTCCTCAGGGCCAGATGAATTGCATCCAAGGGTTCTAAAAGATCTTGTGGATGTAATTTCTGAGCCTCTGGCTATTATTTTTGAGAATTCTTGGAGAACAGGAGAGATGCCAGAAGACTGTGGGCGGGTGAATGTTGTCCCCATCTTCAAGAACGGGAAAAAAAACGATCCGAGTAACTACCGACCTGTCAGCTTGGTGTATATACCTGGAAAAGTTTTAGAACAAATCATCGATCAGTCAGTCCTGGAATTTAGAAAGAAGGGATGTGATTACTAAGAGCCAGCATGGTTTTCTCAAGAACAAGTCATGTCAGACTAACCTCATCTCTTTTTTTGAGAAAGTGACTACCTTGCTGGATCAGGGGAATGTTGTAGACATCGTTTATCTTGATTTCAGTAAGGCTTTTGATAAGGTTCCATATACTATCCTAGTTGACAAGTTAGTAAAATGTGGTTTGGATCCTGTTACCGTTAGGTGGATCTGTAACTGATTGACAGATCGTACCCACAGAGTGCTTGTGAATAGTTCCTCATCCTCTTGCAGAGGAGTGACAAGTGGAGTGCCTCAAAGATCTATTCTGGGACCTGTTTTGTTCAACATCTTTATGAATGATTTGGATGAAGGAATGGAGGGAATGCATATTAAATTTGCCGATGATACCAAATTGGGAGGGGTTGCAAACACAGAAGAAGACAGAAACAGGATGACCTTGACAGGCTGGAAAACTGAGCTAAAATCAATAAAATGAATTTTAACAGGGATAAATGTAAAGTTCTTCATTTAGGTAGGAAAAATCCAATGCATGGTTATAGGATGGGGAAGACTTGTCTTAGCAGTAGTATGTGCGAAAAGGATCTAGGGGTCTTATTGAATCATGTGCTGAACATGAGTCAACAGTGTGATGCGGTGGCTAAAAAGGCAAATGCAATTTTGGGTTGTATCAACAGAAGTATAGTGTCCAGATCACGTGATGTGATGGTATCGCTTTACTCTGCTCTGGTAAGACCTCACCTGGAGTCTTGTGTTCATTTTTGGGCACCACATTTTAAGAAGGATATAGACAAGCTGGAATGGGTCCAGAAGAGGACGACGAAGATGGTGAGGGGTCTGGAGACCACGTCCTATGAGGAAAGGTTGAAGGAGCTGGGGATGTTTAGCCTAGCGAGGAGGCGGCTGAGAGGTGTTATGATCACCATCTTCAAGTACTTGAAGGGTTGTCATCTATAGGATGGTATGGAATTGTTTTCTGTGGCCCCGGAAGGTAGGACCAGAACCAATAGGTTGAAATTAAATCAAAAGAGTTTCCGGCTCAACATTAGGAAGAACTTCCTGACCATTAGAGCGATTCCTCAGTGGAACAGGCTTCCTCGGGAGGTGGTGGGCTCTCCTTCCTTGGAGGTTTTTAAACAGGCTAGATGGCCATCTGACAGCAATGAAGATTCTGTGAATTTTGGGGGAGGTGTATGTGAGTTTCCTGCATTGTGCAGGGGGTTGGACTAGATGACCCTGGAGGTCCCTTTCAACTCTATGATTCTTAATTTAAGCAGAGGCACTGCACAGTCTGTTAGGGAAAGGGCTGTGATGCCTGTTTCCCTATGACAATTATTCATCACCCTTCTCACCTGCTCAGGGCTCCCTTAAACTACTGAGGAAGCCCAAGTGCTCTCCTCCAATCCCCTGCCTCCCCTCCAATGGCTGGATCAAAGGTAGGTGGGTTCTGAGCAGAGCCCTTTTACCATCCAAGAAGATGGGACACCAGATTAGATGAAGAAGAGTTGGTTTTTATACTCCACTTTTCTCTTTCCTAAGGAATCTTAAAGCAGCTTATAATTGTGTTCCCTTCGTCTCCCCACAATAGGCATCTTGTGAGGTAAATCGGGGCTGAGAGAGTTCTGAAAGAACTGTGACTGACCTAGGGTGACTCAGCAGACTTCATGTGGAGGGGTGGGAAATCAAACCTGATTCTTCAGATTGGAATCCACTGCTCTTAACCACTTATACTAGCAGGGAATGCAGCAGACATGGAGGTATGGCTTGCAGCTTTCATTGCCAGCCAGACCTTCTGTATCCTATTGGAGCTAGGGTGGTGCTCATGCTTCCTTGTTTTAGACCAGCTGCGGAATGTATCCTTCCTCCCATGACTGCCAGGTTTCCATCTTTTCACCTGATCTGGAGCACATCTCAGACAAGGTCGGTTCGCCCACTAGGCAAACTAGGCATTTGTTTAGGATGCCAGCAGGGCAGGGGCACCAAAATCAGTTCCAGCCCTGCCCCCTAAGCAAATCCCTAGTTGCCTGCTTCCCCCTCCCTCCCAGTCACTTTTTAATGCCTGGAGAACTGGCGATGAAGTGCCGGCTCCTCAGGCTCTTTCAAGGCACCTCCCTCCCCTGCCGATTAGCTGATAAGTGGGAAAAGCGGCAAGGAGGCTAGCTCTCTTATGCCAGCCTTCCGGTGCTGTCTGGACCTTTAGCACTGGGGCGGCAGCGAAAGGAAGGATCAGCAAGCCACTGAAAAAGTGGCCGCCGCTCCCTCCCCACTTCCCACCCACGCGATCCGGGGAGGAAGCAGCAGCAACAGCAGCCCCTTTTTCAGCAGCTTGCTGATCCTTCCTTTTGCCACCACCCCAGCTCTGAAGGTCCGGAGAGCACCAGAAGGCTGGCATAGGAGCGCTGGCCTCCCCATCACTTTTCCCGCCAATCAGATGATCAGTGGGGGAGCACCTTGAAAGAGCCCCGGGAGCCGGTGCTTCACTGCCGGTTCCCTGGGTGAGCATTAAAGATTGGAAAGGAGGAAGGGAGGGAGGGGATGAGCCGCGGAGGGTAGCAGGAGTGTGACGAGGTGTGATGTGGGGGGGGTAGTGTGTGGTGTGGGGGGCGGCAGGCATCGGGGCTGCCTGGGGTGCCATGCACCCAAAGGCTGGGCCTGATCTCTGAGAACATGTCAGAAGCTATTCAGTTATTAGTTTGTTCATTTACCCAATGTAGATAATTTCTTTCCACATCAGGCCTGCCTCAGACCTTCACCTGTAATTTGTTACCCCTCTCAGGCAAAACTGACTGTCTCTTGGGCTGAAGCATATGAATCACTAAAAAAGTGGATGAGTCTGTGCACCCTCCATGATGGGGTCTGAGAATCCCACCACAACTGGAAAACAGTAAATTATATCTGGTTAGAGTCCATCAGTAAACTAACAGTCACTGTTCAGGAGAGCATGCCTCACTGTTCAGGTGTATCAGTAAGCCAGGTAGGCACTCTAAGGTAATTATAACTGGAATGATAGATGTGAGACACTAATAGCCAATCAGAAGCTGGAGGAGGAGCTAGAGTCACTATCCCCAGGCTGGCCTGTTAAAGGTTCTCTTTAGACCTGACTGCAGAACAAATAATGTAATAAGGCAAGTACACATAGGAACACCAATATTAAAACAGAACATCAGTTACAATGACCGTAATGGTGAGTTTGAGGTGCTTAAATTAGCGACTTTCCAAGAATGGAACTCCCTTGGATGCTAGGGGTAAAATGAATTGGGGGAATTTTCTTTTCATACATACATATTGTTATGCTAAGAAATAAACTATGGTAAGGATGTAACATTTTAGTTGACAGCAGTGAATGATGGCTGTTCTTCAGAGGCTGCTGTCTATTGCTGATTTTAAATGAGAGACTGACTGTTTGGAGGTTGTAGACAGTGAAATGTTAGTGCTGCTCTGTTTTTTTTTTCCCCCCCTTCCTTCTCCAAGGAATTGTGGTAAGAGATGTGTATATAAAGTGTGCATTTCTCCCCAATCAGTGAAGTTGTCATTCTGAAGCAAAGAAAGAAGTTTTCCCTAACTTTCTAATACCTGGTCAACTGAATCTTTTCATTGTTCGGATGCTACTTAATAATCCATCACTGAAACTGCACCACTTAAAAAGTTATTCTGAAACCTGGCATTTTCCAAGTAAGCAAGTGGTAAAGCCTGTGATGAAATACAGTAAATATTCACTTTGATCAGAAAAAGAATTAATGGCTATTCCCCCCCCCCCTCAAATCCTTTCGGTAATAAAATCTTTTTGCATTTGATATTGTACATATTTCAAAAAATTGTATGTAAATCTGCTCATTAGAACATGACATTATGCATCATTCATTGGGCCTTGGGATAATTAATCTTTTCAAAGTATACAGGGCCATTACTAATTATTAAAAACAGTAATTGGTTTTTCAGTTTTTAAACAGTATTATTAATTTCCATCTTATCTTTTTCATCATGTACTTGAGAGAACTTATAGCGTGAGATAAGGGAGTAATCCATAGCCAGAAGTTTATTTATGTTTCTTTAGTAAAGTAGAAAGTATATTTACTCTAGTGTCAAACGTGTGGCCCGAGGGCCAAATCAGACCCTCCCCCAAGAAGACTCCTATCAGTCCTGCAAGCAAGTCTGCTTTCTTCTCCTTCTCTCTTGCTTCCTTCAATTATCAGAGGCTGTTAAAGAAAATATTTAAAGAGTGCTAATTTTTTAAGCATGTTTTATTTAAATCTTTAATTGTGTTTATCTGTGTCCTTTAGAAAGTTTATGTCTCCTCTACCTGGCATTACATTTTATGACACACATGGCCCGGGCTGACAAAATCTCATGGATGCGAGATCCAGCCCTCATAACAAATGAGTTTGACACCCCTGGTATAGTAGATTTTAAAAAAAAAACAACTAGACTTGGATCTGGAAAAGTTTGGTTAAAATAAGTCTCTGCTATAGTTTCCTTGGGGAGCTAGCAGTATGACCCTAAACAGAGTTACACCCATCTAAGCAAACTGACTTGGTTTGCACTGTGAAATTTGGCTTCTGTAAAATGGGATTAATTGGTCTGCTGTCTGAAGGAAATAACTCTGGTATATAAAAGTGATGAAATATATATTGGAAATCCAAACTGTTCTTTTTGCATCTATAAAATCCCTGATGTGTGTTTGTTTCTTATGACCCTTTTCTAAGAGTGAATAAAAACAGTAAAAAATATAACAAGTGGTATAAATATTCCAAGCGGTGGAATGAATCTTGATTAGAACCATTACATATGATGAATATGGTTTCTCCCAAACAAATACTGAACTTTTTTTCTGGGTGTATTCAGAATATTAAAAGTGCTGTAAAGGGTTTTTACTAGGTTCAGTGAATGACAAGCCCCATAGATTAAGAAGAAGATGATATTGGATTTATATCCTGCCCTCCACGCCGAATGGCTCACAATCTTCTTTATCTTCCTCCCCCACAAGAAGACACCCTGTGAGGTGGGTGGGGCTGAGAGGGCTCTCACAGCAGCTGCCCTTTCATGGATAGCCTCTGCCAGAGCTATGGCTTACCCAAGACCATTCCAGCAGGTGCAAGTGGAGGAGTGGGGAATCAAACCCAGTTCTCCCAGATAAGAGTCTGCACACTTAACCACTACACCAAGCTGGCTCTGATGTCATTCAAAAAAGTGGATAATTAATTACTTCAGCAACAGATACTTATAGTCTGAAAGAGTGGAGGTAAGCTGAGTCCAGGCCCCTCACTAACTGGCTTTCATAGGTTAAGGAACTTCCCCTTCTAATAGGAACCATTTTAAAACGTCTCAGGATTTGGAGCAGAGACTTTTTTTTACTGCTCTGAAATTCCTTCCATTGTTCATATTACTCTTTCAGCAACTTTTATTTCATATATGTACATGACTATAATGACCAACTCTTCTGTTCTACTTTTAAATGAAATTGTATTTGTGTGTGCATGTGTGGGGGTTATATGTGTGTGTTGTGTGTGTTTGAGGGTTGTTGTTCTTATTCCCTGGGAGGATGAATAAGATTGGTATAAAAATTCTGTATATCTGTTTAACTTTCATTTTTAAATGCACTACTTGTGTTACCAGTTATTAATTTTTGATCATAATTGGTTTCCAGTTGCCTGTGAGGCTTGTGGTATGTAATCTAGGATTAAGGCAAGAATTCCCATTATTGTTGAGTGGGACTTTTGGAATTTTGAAAACGGGGGGTGACCACCACCACAAAATGGCTGCCATGTGATGCTGGGGACAATTATAAAATATTGTAGGGTTGCCAGGTTGACTTACCTGGCCAGCAGGGGTCTTCTGATGTCCTTCTGGGAGACTGGAAGTCATGCTGGGCATTTTGGGGCCTACTTCCGGTTTCAGACCTGCTTCGGGTTGGGGGTGACACTGGTTTTTGGGCAAAACTGTATGGTAAATTCAGCTTCTAACCATAGAGTTTTGCCCCCAAACCAGAGCATCATCCCAGATGGAAGTAGTCCTGAAACTGAAAGTAGATCCAAAACTTGAAGTGGGCCCCGAAAGGTCAGTTGGAGTGGAGTTTACCCCCTGCTGGCCAGCTGGCTGGCAGTGGGCAAGAGCAGGGGTTCCCCCATCCCACCGAGGAGCTGGCAACCCTAAAATATTGGGAGATTGCAAGCTGATCATCCTTCTGTGATGCAGATATCTCTCTCTGATTAAGTGTTACTTGCAGACCAATGGTGATGCTTTCTGAATTCTTCTGATACACCTCCTATGCCAATGAAGTGGAGAACAGCCAAGATTGCCTCTTTGCTTTGAGGGAAGACACACTTTTTCAAGAAAGTAAATGAGGGTTTAGGACATCTAGTTGGGGTGGGGGAGGAGGGGCTGTAGGGTTGCCAAGTCCAATTCAAGAAATATCTGGGGAATTTGGGGGTGGAGCCAGGAGACTTTGGAGGTGGAGCCAAGAGCAAGTTTGTGACAGCCATAATTGAACTTCAAAGGGAGTTCTGGCCATCACATTTAAAGGGACTGCACACCTTTTAAATTCCTTCCCTCCATTGGAAATAATGATGAATAGTGGCGCCTTATCTTGGGGCTCACAGAATTGAACCCCCTGGTCCAATCTTTTTGAAACTTGGAGAGTGTTTTGAGGAGAAGCACTGGATGCTATGCTGAAAAATTGGTGCATCTAATTCAAGAAATAGCCCCATCAGAGCCCCAAATACCCATGGCTCAATTCTCCATTGCACCCTATGGTAATCAATCTCCATAGGGAATAATGGAGTGCCCAGCAGACATTCCCCCTCACACTTTCTGATGACCCTGAAGTGGGGGGAGGGCCTCCAAACCAGGGATCCCCTGCCCTCACCTGAGGATTGGCAACTCTTGGGGGCTATAATACTCATATTCACCACATGTGGGTTAATGGCTTAACTGTTTGATAATAAAAGAGCTCTTAGGAGTGCTGAAATGTTGCATTTTGAGTTTTTAATTTTTTTACACTTCATATCAGTACTACTGTGTACCCTGAGAATTTCAGATTGATAGCTATAAATCACAATAAAAATTCAGTCAGTGATTTCTAACTCTGTGAGACCTTTTCTCCATTCCATTCTGTGAGCATTAACTCAGGACAGTACCTGCTTATGAAGTACTTTGATGTTTACATTGCCTATTCAGTGTTGATGTGAGGCAGACTTCAGGCTTGCACATCCTTCTCCACCATATCTAAAAGCCAAGAATGAGTACTAGGATCTGTGTGAATCACAGAATCTTATTCTGAAATGCTAGGTATGAAGGAGAGAAATGGTTCTGCATATCAGGATGAGGATGATGATCATAAGATGTGCAGAAAAATGTGTCTTCTCCCCTTAACCAGGAATATTGGCTAATGTCCACCAAAAGGCAGTTTATGTATTCTGCAAATGCTTCTGGAATGCACTGCAGACTAATAATTGTCAAAACTTTTCTTGACATTTCATGAGTTGTTGGACACCTTTTTTTGTTTGTTTGTGTGTGAAGTGCTGTCAAGTCACAGCCAATTTATGAGAACTTCAGCAAGAGGCTTTCAAGGCAAGTGAGGAGCAGAAGTGGTTTGCCTTTGCCTCGCTTTACAGAGTCTTCCTTGGCGTTCTCCTTTCCACATACTGAATTGCTTAGCTTCTGAGATCTGGTGAGATTGGCCTATACCTTGGTGCCCTCCCTCTATTTTAGGTTGCTTTATTAGCTAACCTAAATGCACAGGCCTTTGGCTCATGCTGTGGGGTTTCATCACATAACAATAAATCACCTGCATTCTATTGATTTCAATGGCAGTGACTTCAAAGTATGTGTGGGCTAACTGTAGGGGAGTAATCAGAAGCAAATTACACATTTCAGTTGCCATAACAACTCTATGTATTATCTCACCCTGAAGCTTTAATGAGCTGATACTATCTATTTTAAACTATAGTTATTTTAAATATTGGCCTGGTTATTTAATAGTCAACAGTTGTTCTTATGTCACCTGTAAGTATTTTAGGTGCTCCTAAAATTGCAGTTGCTAATTCTCATGTACTATTTCAACTGATATTCTAGCCACTGTTGATTTTTTTTCCTTTAAAAATATGGCTGATCTCAGTCAGTTATGACCAATGCATTGTAAGTCACATTCTGTCTTTTAGTTTAAAATCATGGATTCCCTCCACCTCATAAACCAACACTGCAATCCAATGCAAAGTTGGTCCAATCTAAGACCACTTATTTCAATAAGCTTAGATTGGTGTAACTTCACATAGTAAATCACTGTGGCTTGGTGTCATTGGGTACTAAAGGTGGCTACAGTATTAGAAATCTGGGCAGTTATAATTTCTCTCCAACAAAATGGTGGTTGAATGAATGACATTGATTTATTTGCTCTGTGTTTAGGTGGTAATGTTGCATGAGTACTCTTAGTTGTATTTATTTATGTTACCTTTTAATGCTACTTTTATATTTTGAAAACTGCCCAAGCTGTGGTTGCATAGTTTGAGATAAGCCCCTGGAAACACTTGTTGCTGTGACTCATTCCAGTCCCTTTTTTTTTTGGTCATCAAGTCACAGATGACTTGTGGCCGACCCCATGGGGTTTTAAAGGCAAGAGACATTTATAGGTGCTTTGCTATTGCCTGCCTCTGTGTCATGTGTCATGAGGTTCATCAGTGGCTATTAGCCACAGTGTGTATATATATGTGTGTGTGTGTGTGTGTATGTATAAATTTTTGGCCACTGTGTGATACAGAGTGTTGGACTGGATGGGCCATTGGCCTGATCCAACATGGCTTCTCTTGTGTTCTTAATTAATTAATTAATTAATGGCATTGTGTGTAGAATGGTCAGGAGGTCCTAGGATAGTCTGGTATTCTACATAGGACAAACTGGACAAACCCTATATCAAAGAATAAATGGACATAAATCTGACATCAGGAATCACAAAAACTTGTAGGAGAATGCTTTAACCTCCCAGAACATACAAAGGGTGACTTCAAAGCAGCCGTTTTATTGCAAAGGAACTTCAAGAACAGAATGAAAAGGGGAATTGAACTAAAACTTGGAACAAACGCCCATCCAGGACTTAATAGGGATATTGGTTTTTATCTCATTACATATGCTGAACTCATTCTCACCAAGAATAACATGCATCCAATGTGGTTTTATGCATTCCCCTCTCTCCTCCTTTTCTATACATCCTCTGTAAGGACTATATATCCTATGTATTTTGATACATTCCCATCCCTCTCTCTTTCTCTCTCTCTCCTCCCTTTTGAAGAATATAATGGAATACTGTTTGTAATAGAATGCAATATAGGAATAGATTTTTTTTCAAACACAACATTTGAAAGAACAACGTATTGGTATAGTATTTACAACAACATGTAGTGATTGTCACCTTCACACTTGAGGGGAGGCAGATGGGCATCATAAAGTTAACTTTCCCACAATTAGAAAAGATTCTCTTACACACTTATCTCCTATTTTGACATGTCCAGTGTTGTTTTCCCTTAATTGGATCCATACAGCTGTTGACCCTGTGCACTTGGCTTGTTTTCCCTGTTTTGTCTCAAAATGTCTACATCAAATTATATGCTAATTAATTTTTCCCCAATCCTGTCTATAAACTTGAATGCTTTTCTCCTGTTTCATTGTATCTGAAGAAGTGTGTGTGTGTAACACACAAAAGCTTGAATAAAACTTTGTTGGTCTTAAAGGTGCTTCTGGACTCTTACTTTATTCTGGTATTCCTTGGTGATCTCCTTTCTAAATATTGAGCAGGGCTGACCCTGCTGAGCTAAGATCTTATGATTTGGGGCTAGTCTGGGCTTTCCTGGTCAGTCCAGTTTGAGGTGTGTTAGTCAGACCAAATGGCAAAGCGATGCTTCATCGCACCCCCCCCCCCCCCATTCAATTACCTGGAAGAATTTTAAAGCTGTTGTGGAGAATAGACATTATCTGGATCCCTTGCGTTTGTCTGTTTTGCCACCCTTTTAGGGGCTGTCTGTGCTGTCAGCCAAACCAAATCTGTCAGAGCACTTGGCAGAATTTCAGTAGAAAAAGCATGTCACTTGCAGTTCACATAAGAACACAACAGCATCCTTTCTCCTGATCTGGTAAGCCAAGATGCTCATTAAAATTCTGGTGTGATAACTGAATCCAGTCCTCAGGCTGGGCAACAATAACTGTTGGATGTTTTAATGCGTCAACTTTTAGCTTTTATCTTAAAGAAAAAGAGCAGTGAGCCAAAGCTACTTTCGAGATGAGAGTTGATTACTAACAATTTTGCTCTTGTGCCTGAAAGCCATAAATACTGAAATGCATTATCTTCGATTCAAAGTGCTTGGGCACAATTAGGAAGAAATAGTTGTTTTATTTTTAGTCAGCATTTGCAATAATGTGTTTAAAACTTTGACCCTGCTGAAGGAAACAATGGCGTACTAAATGTTAATGATGTTAAGTGTGGCAGTTTCTGCATGTTGTCTTAGTAGAGCATTTCACCTTGGTTTCCATTGTTTAAATTACCTCTTATTATGGTCACCCCATTAACTAGAGTAGCAGCAGCAAACTCTACTGATGTAAGGGACAGCCAGAACATAGTTCAGATGTCACTGGAAACTATGCTTTGTTTAAGATACATATGGTTAGTGTGCTTACCTGAATGCTGGCCACTCCACTAACTTATACTTGGTTATAGTCCATTAAACTAAGATCTAACTCCATGTTTTGAAGTTGGTTAATTCACCGCAATGAGTCTTAACTATGGTTTTGCTCAGGGCTTTTTTTGTAGAAAAAGCCTAGCAGGAACTCATTTGCATATTCGGTCACACCCTCTGACATCTCCATTGTTTCTCGCAGGGCTTTTGTGTAGGAAAAGCCCAGCAGGAACTCATCTGCATATTTGGCCACAACCCCTGATGCCGAGCCAGCCGGAACTGTGTTCCTGTGCGTTCCTGCTCAAAAGAAGCCCTGGCTTTGCTTCATGTACACATGGAGACATTTTGGCTTAATTCTAGCTCCCTTCCTGGTGCTCTAGTTGTATTGCTGCCATAATGCAGGCTGGAATACCATCCGGGTCTCCATTGGGGAGACAGTAGAAAGAGGAGAGATAATGACAGCTAGCATTTGTGATTACATATATTATTTAAGCACACTTAAAATGAATCACGGTTTCGTGCTCTGTCTGAACAAAGCCTTTGGCTGTGATATATTCTGTTATATTTTTGTTGCCTTTATTAACAATAAGCTCCTTTGACTGGAAGTCTTGAGCCATGCAATATAATCACTGGTTAAAGTTTGTGAGGCCGTGATTCAACTTGCAGGTGGTCATTCAAGTTCTGGTTGGCCTCTAGAGCTGCTTTCATTGGTTTTACTCCTGCTGCTGCCGTTCCACAGAGATCCATCTGACATCCCAGTTTGCACTGCTGCAGGGGCAGTGCCAGGGATAAACTGAAATTAAGCCCAGATATATGTAGGGCTGCTAAGCTCCTGCTGGGAGTGGGGTTTCCCCTGGTTTGTGGCCCCTCAACCCACTGGCACAGAGCAGGCTGCCAGGGGGGTTCCCTGCTTCCAAAGAGCTCCATCGTTATGTGGTGTGCCTGGTGCAGTAATGTCACCTGGAAGTGACGCCATCATTCTGGGCACATTGTGCCAGGAACACTCTAGCATTCGGGTAAAAACTTTACAGTATCCTACTTAGCTCTCTCCAGTGGGTCTTAATCCCAGGAAGGTATTTGTAGGATAGCAAAGAATTGAAATGGAACAGCACAAGTTCCATTTATAGTGGACCATTATTGGTCTTTTAGTTAAAATATTGATTGACTGCCTCAATAAAATGCTTGTGATGGCTCAACCAGTAAACAATAGTAACAGCAGTAGTGTAATAATATTTAAAAGCAGCTTGAAATCAAGAGGACTTCATAGGTGCAGCAGAAAGGGGCAGGCTTTAAAAAATAGTAAAAGGTTATAAAAGCAATTAAAAAACCCCTCATAGATTAACTGAATGTGTGAATTAAAAATATTTTCAAAATAAACATTTTTAATTTTTTTTTTAAACCTGGGGCCTAAAATTCTACCTGTTATTTGTCTGGGTCAGGAGGATGCCTCAGCCCTGTGACAGGGAAAAAGGCTGATTCTGGAGCTCACCCAGAAGTGGCAGGGAGGCTGATGAGCAAGAGATCCACTTCAACTGCAACAGGCACTCACTCGGGCAGCCTGATCTCAGGGAGCCTACGACTTCACACTGGTGCTGCTGTTTCAGCACTGGGGCTTGCTGTTGCTCTGTGATGCCATCAGATTCCCCAGCATCTTTAACGCTGGGGTTTCAACACCTTTATACTTTAGGTATGAATTCTTTGCTATCCTACAAATACTTTTCTGGGATTAAGCCCTACTGGATAGAACCGAGTATGATTCTAGGTAGACCTGTTTAGGATTCTAAGTAGACCTGCTCATCTTGTTTTAGAGCCAAAGGGAATCTATAAATGGGAGTAAACCAGTGTCATTCCTAAAGAGCAAGCCCCCAGTATAGTGGAACACTCTAAATCCAATGTTTAACAGTGTGAAGAAGTTCACTGAATACTTTTCTTTGGTACTCCATTACTACACTATAAATGTAGGTGGAGGCAGTCTGGAGTGTCAGGGAATAGGTGACGCTGCAAGGGAGCCTGGAAACCCCAGGGGCCATAGACCAGGCTGTCATGGAACCGGGGAAGATGCCAGGGAATCAGATGGTGTTGAAGCCCTGGTGTTGAAACAAAAGCATCAGTGTGAAGTTGTAGACCCCCTGATATAAGGCTGCCTGAGTGAGTGCCTATTGAAGGTGAGGTCGATCTCTTCCCCTCCTACCTATAGGTAGATCCCAAGGGAGGTACAGCTGGGCAATTCAGGTGATTCAGTTGAGGGACGATTGGAGGGGAAGGGCTACCAATAGGAAGGGCACCAGTAAAGAGATGGGCTTGGGGGGCAATGAGGGAGATGCCCAATGATTGTTTGGAACCAAGGAAGGGTCAAACTGGGGATAAGAGGAGCAGGGAGAAGTGTGACTAACAAGGAAATAAAAGGTGGTCCCAGGAAATAGGCCAAGGAGGAAAAACAGCTGGCGACCCTAGGCTGCCAGGGGGTCATACAACCAGTCAGGGAGGAGAAGGAAATAGGCAAAGCCTGGGGACCACCCATTGAGTGGTCTGCAAGACAGTGGACTGTTGGCCATCCCAGGGTGAGCAATCAAAACCTACATATCACTATAGGAAAGACATTATCTACTTGGGATGCCCCCATAGAGAAAGCCCTGTCTCTGGACACAACCCACGTTATCTCCAAAGGGAACAGAAGAGAACAGAGTCTCAGTTGCTAATCTTAGCCACCAGGCAGATTCATATGGGAGCAGGCAATCCTTGTATACACCTGAAAGATGATTTTAAAGATAGACAGCCAAGAGAGAAAAATAAATGATTCACAATTATTTAGCAATCATACTGCTTACATTGTGCCAAAGTACCTTGATAGATTTCTTTGAGAAGGAGAAAAATGTAGAAATCAGGAGTTATAATTAGACCAAGAACATTCATCTTTATTGATGCAATCATTATGTCAGGCTCTGCTGAATTGAGAGAACAATATAGAGCTAAAATCCTGGATGGAAAGGAATTGTTTTCTAATGTGTGTGTGAGAACTAAATACTTGTATCCCATTAAAATGGGAATATTGCAGTTAAGTTATGATCCTGCAAGCCATTTTGAAATTTTTGGGCCTGGTACAGCATAAATTGATGTTATCCAAAGATTCCCCCCCACCCAATGGTTTTAGAGAAGCCACTGAACAATAATATTTTAAATGGAAATTCACTTTTACACATTCACACAGGTACTGGGGTTTTTTTGGAATTAGGCTTTTCTCCTCTAGCTAAAAGAAAAGTTTTAAAGACCATTTTCTTAGGAGATGAGCATGTCCATTAATACCTCCTGAAAACCCATTATAAGAACTAGGGTTGCCAAGTCCCCAGCTTCCCGGAGCGAAGGACTTTCACGTGTGAGAAGCATGATGATGTCACCCAGAAGTGACATCATCAAAATGGTGGTGCCCATGTGGGTCTGCTCTAGGCGTTTCCAGGAAAACTCTATGGTTTTCCCAGACACTCTAGCCATTTGGGAGGTAAAAGCTCTATGGTATCTATTGTACCATAGAGTTTTCCCTTACAAATGACTAGAGCATCTGGGAAAACCATAGAGTTTTCCTGGAAATGCCTAGAACAACCATGCATGGGCGCTGCCATTTTGATGGTGTCACTTCTGGGTGACGTCATCGCACCAGCGATGTAGGGGGAGGTCCCCCTGCTGGGTCAAAGTGCACTGGCGAATTGGGAACCTCCTGGGCGGGGGGTTCCCCACCCAGACCGGGGGCTTGGCAGCCCTAATAAGAACTCTTGATGCTCTTCAGATCTTACTGGATTTATAAATCCTCCTAATTTTTCCATAAATATGTCACTATCCATGCAGCCAGCCCATCACAATTTAACAGTCCTGTCATCTTTCTTTCACACCCATACATAGTAATGGGGAATTCTATGGCATGAATTAACTTCATTTGGTCACACTTAAGTCTCTTTTCTGGCTCCTTCACAGCTGTCCTTCTCAATCTCAATCTTCTTCTGATTTCTTGGGTACGATTTCCCTTTTGTTTAATGATGGAGCCAAGGAATAGAAAATTCTGAACAATTTCAATTTCTTTATTATCTACCTGAAATTCATGTATTTTCCCAGTAGTTATTAGTTTTCTCTTTTAATAGGTAGTGCCTTTTTAAACAAACCACCTTGAAATGGGTGCAAGCCTTTACACGAGTTAAAGGGCAAGTGCCAACGCACTCTTGGTTTGTAGTTTGTGCCCTGGGATGCATTGGACTATAGTACTAGGAACAATATAGTACCAGGAACACTGTTGAATACCTGGCTGGTATTGAAGTCAAGCTGCCGCTGTGGTCCCCTACTTGGATAACCAGTGCAGCAGCAATAGCAATTCAATAGCATTTTGTATTCATTCCAGTTGTATTCACATGTCCGGGAGTTATTAATTATTGTTCAACAGCTGCACCCCTATTTAGCTTGTTCATAATACATATATGGAGCTGTGTGAAGGGTTAGGGTCAAATTAGGCTTCTTATAGTGCTCAAAAGAAAAGCCTACAAGTGCTGAGTGTATATTACAACACACATTAAAACTGGTGCTTAAGGGTACGGTTACAAGGCAGCTTCTAGTTTCATAGCTTTTGGATTCATTGTTCTATAAGTGTAATTTAGTGCTTTCAGTTCAGACTGAAATGACCTTGACACTCACGGTTACCTGTGATCCAAATATTTATTTAGAATGGCTTTATTTGGAGCTAAATTGAATGCAGATTCCAGATACATAATTTTCTTCATTTTATTTGGCTGTTGCGACCCATTAGATTTTTTTTTTTAATGATGCAAAGGATAAATCTGACGATAAACAGATAAAGGAAGTGGCCTAACTAACCTAACTAAAGTATAGATTTTACTATTAGCATAATAAGCTAGAAGGGAATATATTACTGGGGGAAAGATTAGTGAGTTGTTTTATTTAGGGGAAAAGCAATACCACCAGCATTTCCAGTATTTGTATTTACTTATATATCCTGATCAAATGAAAGGGTTTTTTTTTGTTTTTTTAAAAAAACATTTAATCCACTGATTGAAATTAAAGCAGGATTTTTGTACAGGTTACATATCCTTTATATTGAATCATAATTTTAAATAAATAACAAACGTGAGGCTTGCATAGTAAAAATTAAAGTTTTAACTACCTCCTCCACTGTGGCACACCTTGGATGTACCATCCCAGGGTCAACAATGTATGGAAAAGGTTATCCCCAGGGATTTTTTTGAGCAGGAATGCAGTGTGGCCTAATATGCAAATGAGTTCCTGCTGGGCTTTTCTACCAATGGGAATAAATACGATGAGCTCTAGGGTGAGTGCCTCAGCCTTGAGCACTCAGCATCAATTTGCTGTGGCGTTGTGGCATAATGATGATTACGCAAACACTGAAGCTTAGCATTCCTTTAGTCTATAGTCCATTGTTGCTGCCCTTTCCTGTCATATATGGCCTTGCAGCTTCTTAGCTGAAGCAGCCTGTCGGTCACTTCCGGGTTCCAGTCCTGCATCTCGACCTGTGTTATTAGTGACAGGCTGCTTCGGCGTGCCGCTGCGCCGGCCCCCTGGGCCCCACAACGATGGGACCGATGCCACAGGGACGGGCTCGAAACACTCTATAACCCCTCAAAAGAACAGCAGTCTAGCTCGCTTCCCCCGAGCCCTGCCGCCATAAGTCTCAAGGGGGCTCATTTTGCGGCATCTCCCGGCGGGAGGGTGGCACCCGCACGGGACACATATCAAATGAAAGAGGGGGCGCAGGGCTATCAGAAACAGCCGGCGGAGGGAGTCGGGAGACCACCCCACTGGGGGATCCACACCCCGAAAGTGATGAAGGTGGCGCAGATAGAGCCAACAGAGCAAACAGGACAAAATAAATAGGCTGCATTATGCAGCACAGTCTCACTGGAATCTCACTGGAATCTGACTGGCTTCTCAGCGTGGAACCCGTTCTCTCTAGTGTTCTCACTTTGAAAAAAGTAAAAAAAGAGTTTTATTTAACTTTATTTCCCCCTTTCCCTCTCTATAAATAATCTTGGTGTTTCCGGCGGTGATATTTGGGGGATTTTTGGGGATGTCACAGGAAGTGCTGTGAAGTCACTTCCTGTTTCCGGCAGTGGCATTTGGGGGAAATGATGTCACAGGAAGTGATGCCACTTCCTGCTTCCGGCAGGTGGCGTGGGGGAAATGAGGTCACAGGAAGTGATGCCACTTCCTGCTTCCGGCAGGTGGCGTGGGGGAAATGATGTCACAGAAAGTGATGTCACTTCCTGTTTCCGGCGGTGGCATGACGTCACCGGAAGTGACATCACTTCCTGTTTCCGGCGGCACGCACACGCACACATTCCTTCCCCCCTCAAGGTGTCCCTGGCTGTTTCCGGCGGTGATATTTGGGGGATTTTTGGGGATGTCACAGGAAGTGCTGTGAAGTCACTTCCTGTTTCCGGCAGTGGCATTTGGGGGAAATGATGTCACAGGAAGTGATGTCACTTCCTGCAGATATTATGGCCACCCTATACTCTGTCTTTCTTTTTGACAGAAAACAACTATTTATATAACCATTCCTTCAGCAATGGTAATACAGAAGAGCAAGTTACTTTATGGCTGGCTAGTTTACAGAATGCTGTTATATACAGATCAGATCCCTCAGTTTTTACATTTGGAAATAAAGTATTCATAGCTAATTTATTATCCCTTCCCCCAATAAGCAATATAATCAGATGCTCAACTTGGTATAGGCTACTTAAGCTTTGTTGCTTTCCAGATGTTACATGCTGCATCTGTCAGCATCTAGTTTGGACTACCTGGGCATAAAGGCACTGAAGGCTAAAGTAGATTTGCTTTATGGTCAGTCTAACCAGAAGAAGCTAAAAGTAAAAACAATATATTGTCTTAAACTTTGGTTCCTACAGAATTTTTTTAGTGAAAATGTTGAAGTTTAAAGATCAGCAAATTTTGAATCTAGCATGAAGTTCATGGAGTTGAACCTGTTCCATCATATTCAGGTAGTGGGCCTTTGTTATGCAGATGCATGCATATGTATGTAGAGAGACTTATGAAGAAAAAAAGAGTTGTCAATATTAGGGCCAAATGTCCATGAAATGCAGGGAGTACAATGTGGGATATAATTAGTTAAAATTTTAGTGTAGTGAAGAACAGTACTGAGATCATTTGCAATAGCAGCAACTGGTGAGAATGCAGTTTCCCTAGTCTTTGGTAAGCTAGTTAGCACCTGTAAAAGCTTAGGAATAAAACTCTTTGGGAAGTTGTATCAAACAAGGAAGTCTCATCTAACTGGTTGACAATGATTTGGATGAAGGAATAGAGGGAATGCTTATTAAATTTGCCAATGATACTAAATTAGGAGGGATTGCAAATACAGTAGAAGACAGAAAGAGGATACAGGATGACCTTGACAGGCTGGAAAACTAGGCTAAAACCAATAAAATGAATTTTAACAGGGAGAAATGTAAAGTTCTTCATTTAGGTAGGAAAAATCCAATGCATGGTTATAGGATGGGGAAGACTTGTCTTAGCAGTAGTATGTGCAACAGGATCTCGGGGTCTTAGTGGTCCATATGCTGAACATGAGTCAACAGCAGGGGTCATTTTGTAGAAAAATAGGTGGTGGAGCTCATCCAGGGGTTTTTATGTAGCTGCACATACTATTCAATGGACAAGGAGGTGAAACTCTCAAAAGGAGGAGGTGGAAATCTCAGAAAGGCTCAGGAGCTGTGCTCCTGTGAGCTCCCCCTGAATCTGAGGCCTGGTCAACAGTGTGATGTGGTGGCTAAAAAGGCAAATGCAATTTTGGGCTGTATCAGCAAAAGTATAGTGTCCAGATGGTATCGCTTTACTCTGCTCTGGTAAGACCTCACCTGGAGTATTGTGTTCAGTTTTGGGCACCATATTTTAAGAAGCTGGAACGGGTCCAGAGGAGGGTGATGAAGATGGTGAGGGGTCTGGAGACCAAGTCCTATGAAGAAAAGTTGCTGGGCATGTTTAGCCTGGAGAGGAGGTGGCTGAGAGGTGATATGATCACCATCTTCAAGTACTTGAAGGGCTGTCATATAGAGGATGGTGTTGAATTGTTTTCTATGGCCCCAGAAGGCAGGACCGGGATCAGTGGGTTGAAATTAAATCAAAAGAGTTTCCGGCTCAACATTAGGAAGAACTTCCTGACAGTTAGAGCAGTTCCTCAGTGGAACAGACTTCCTCAGGAGGTGGTGGGCTCTCCTTCCTTGGAGGTTTTTAAACAGAGGCTAGGTGGCCATCCGACAGCAATGAAGATCCTGTGAATTTAGGGAGAGGTATTTTTGAGTTTTCTGCATTGTGTAGGGGGTTGGACTAGATGACCCTAGAGGTTTTTTCCAACTCTATGATTCTATGAGATGGGAAAGTGTATGTGCAAAAATTACTATGCCCCATGGATAAAAGTAACAAACTTTCTTACCAGTGATGTCTCTTGTGGGCAGGAGGGGGCAAAGCAGAAGATGGGAAGTATTACCTGCCACTTTCTTATCAGCACTTCCTACCAGCTCATCCTAGTACACGCTTTAGGCTCATTTGAATAGCTAATATATGCAGGGATGCCCCCCCTGCCACTGATCAGTTGGCCAGTAGGGGGACTTATCTGTAGCGGGGGAGGCCTAGGATGGCAACCCGGCAGTATCACCTCTGGCATGTACTAGAAGTGCCATCATTGCATTGGCCATGATGCTGGGTGCTCTGGTATTTGGGCAAAAAATCAGGTAAAAGGCAACCATAGAACTTTTGCCCAAATACTAGAGTGCCCTGCAACAACCTAATGACATCACTTCCGGTGCGTGCCAGAAGTGACATCGTCAGATTGCTGGCAATGGCACTAGGTTGCCGGCCTGGGCCTCCCCCTCACTGCCTGTAAGTCCCTCACCACCCCCTGCCAGTTGCCAGGGGAGACCATCCCTAGATATATAAGTAGTTTGCAGGCAGATGCTTGTAGGATGTGTGGGGAGAATGGAAAGGAAAAAACATAATGATAAAATTCCTTCCTCTTTGTGCTCCTCCTTTCCCCTTAAACACAAATGATCACTGGTTCCTAATATATTCATAACAGAATATCATGTTACCCCAATTTCCTTCCTTGTTTCTAACAATGTTAAATAAGTGTTGGCTGCCGAATATTTATATCATCTTTGGGGCTGTTCATTCTACTATAGTAGCATCTCCGCATTAACTTATAGTGCAGGATAACCCTCCTTTGGCATCAGACTTGCCTTTCAAATGTATCATGAATTAACAGTTTGGAAATTAATATTGGTTCATGAGTATTACATTAGATTTATGAGACAATGGCAGTGTTGGATTGTTATGCTTGTTGAAGTGTCGTTTCAATGATTAGGCAACAATCCAAAAAGAACAACAACAAAAATGAAGTTGTGATAAAAGGGGTTCTGTTGTAGTCTCTCCTTTCCTTGCTGGAAGAGATGAAAAGAAATACATTGGTAGATAATATAAACCTCTCGAACAAAATGCAGGTGAGCGAGGAACATAACAAAACATTTCACTTGCCACCTGATAAACCAGGCTTGAAAGAAGGTGGAGGATCTCTAAAGCAACCTGTATATTGGCAGTAACAAATGTATTGCCAAGTAAATTTTAAACCAAACTATCAAACACTGGCAGCTCCAGTAATTCAAAGCACATGGGGGTGGGAGGAGAAGCAATGCAAAAGCTCAGTGGGCTGTTGTCTTAAAAGTTTCATAAACTTTCAATCAATCAGCACCTCCCCTGAGTCACTTCACTGACTTCTTTTATCTTCAACAGACAACAAGCTGCTGCTTTGACCAACAAGATATATCTTAAGGGAGAAAAAAATAACACCAGTGTCACTTATCACACTATTGTTGACTGGGTAATAGAAGCCTGTGTTTTGGCTGTGCCAAGATATCAGTCCTTGCAGCAGAACCCTCTATCTTTTCTCTTGAGCTAGTGGATTTGGCTGTGGAAAAGGTAAAATGTTGGTTTTTAAACCTCAACTCTTCCCCCCCTCCTTTTTACCAATGAGCTGATTTCTGAAGTCTGAAGATGAGTTGTAATTCAGGAAGATCTCCCAGTCCCGCCTGGAGGCTGGCATCCCTATCACAGCCTCATTTTGGTGTAAAGCCAGTTTGGTGTAGTGGTTGAGTGCGCAGACTCTTTTCTGGGAGAACTGGGTTTGATTCCCCACACCTCCACTTACAGCTGCTGGAATGGCCTTGGGTTAGCCTTAGCTATTGCAGGAGTTGTCCGTGAAAGGGCAGCTGCTGTGAGAGCCCTCTCAGCTCCACCTACCTCACAGGGTGTCTGTCGTGGGGGGGAGAAGATATAGGAGATTGTAAGCTGCTCTGAGTTTCTGATTCAGAGAGAAAGCGGGAGGGGGTATAAGTCTGCAGTCTTCTTCATTTTCCTTAGGCATTTCCATCAGGGAGCCACTGAAGGTCTCAGTCAGTTAGCACGATTCAAACTGTACCTCTAAAACAATATTCAGCAATAATATTCTGGCTAGTAAAAAAAAAAAAGTCTTGCGTGAGATACTGCTTGCTAAACTGCCTGCCTGCCTACAAAAGAGATGTATAGATTTCCTTGCAGTAGGTGATCGTGACTATTTTTTAGGTGTAATGGTGTAGTCTTACTTAAATGGAATGTGTAAAAAAAGCATTTTACCCCACTTTGTTTGCAAGGGTGAAAGCAGCGGACTCATTTTTGAGAGCCAAAACCTGAAAATAAGCTCCTCTGTATATCGTAACTGGAGGAGAAAAGGCAGAAATTTGTTTCCATCTGAAGTTACTTCTGAGTTTTGTAGAACTGAAATTCTGTAATGGGTCTGCAGAACTGAACAAAGCATTAGAAGGACAAAGGGAATCCAATTTAAATCATATTCTTAGCACATATTGCATCAGTTCTCACATCTACTTTGTAGAATGCAGTGCTTGAAATTCTTATCTGATCTGTTGTTTTAAATGTAAATTGCATGTGAGCCATGAATTCCTTGCTCACAGAAGTGCTGATTTCATTCAGTAATGGGGTAATAAAATCCATGAGACTGAAATTGGTAATGCCAGGTGTGCATGGCTATTTGAGGTGATGTAGGTGGCACGAACCTTTTGATCTGCTGATTATAAGATAGCTGGGCCAGTGATTAGTAAAACAGGGCATATACAGAATGGTTGATGATGCCATAAAGGTCAATTTAGAGGTTAAGAGAAGACATGGGATAGATGGGGGCAGGGTTTTTTTTGTTTGTTTGTTTTGTAGCAGGAACTCCTTTGCATGTTAGACTACACCCCCCTGATGTAGCCAAGCTCCCCAGAGTTTACAGGGCTCCTTTTACAGTGCCTACTGTAAGCTCTTGGAGGTTTGGTTACATCAGGAGGATGTACCCTGATATGCAAAGGAGTTCCTGCTATGAAAAAAGGCCGCATGGGGGAGCATTTCATGTTGGAAGCCAGCTCTCTTTCTTGGTGGAGAGCCATGGGTGTGGTTGGGAGGTCCAGATTGTTAGTTTTTGTTTTCAAACAAAGGTCTAAACGACAGTACTGGAGAATCAATTCAAAGTTCTTGTTTCTTTCGTTTGATCCAGCATGGTGTAATGCTTAGTGTTTCATTAGGATCTGGGACACCCTCTGTCATGGAAATCTTGCTGGGTGACCTTGAGCCAATTATTTGCTTTCAGCCTAATTTACTCACAGGAGTGTTCTGAGGCTAAAAGAGAGGAAAAGAGAATGATGCAAGTTGCTTTGAGTTCCTGTTGAGAAGAAAGGTTGGCTATGAATAAAATAAGTAAGTAAATGAATAACTGAAGTAAATAAAAATTACCCTTTTGCTTTTCAGTGTGAATGGTGCACTATAGATGAAGTGAATAAATTTAATTGCATATGTCTAAGATAGGGGTTTTTTTTCCCTTTTAGAAACACTGCTTATTGTTTCCCAGTGGCACAGCACCTGACTAGGGCCAGGGAAACCCAAGTTTACATCCCTTCTGTGCCAGAAAGATAATTGGACAGTGAATTATGCTCTCCCAGCCTTGCCTACCTTATAAGGTTTTTGTGAGGATGTTCCATTGTTACATCCTCAGTGGCCCCGTGGCGCAGAGCGGTAAAGCAGCAGTACTGCAGTACTGTGGTCTGAACTCTCCACTCACAACCTGAGTTTGATTCCAGCAGAAGCTGGATTCAGGTAGCCGGCCCAAGGTTGACTCAGCCTTCCATCCTTCCAATGTCAGTAAAATGAGTACCCAACTTGCTGGGGGGAAAGCGTAAAAGACTGGGGAAGGTAATGGCGAACACCCCGTAAAAAAGTCTGCCGTGAAAACGTTGTGAAAGCAACGTCACCCCAGAGTCGGAAATAACTGGTGCTTGCACAGGGGACCTTTCCTTTCCTTTTTCCATTGTTACACAAGGATGGGGGGAAGGTGGCTTTTCTTACTGAGAAATTCCATTAGACCAAGGGCTCCCTGGAAAGCACCCTGGTAACCAGTTGTGACCACTCAGGGATTTCCTGAGAATATCTAGACTAACCTACTGCGAAGGTAGTCTTCTAGTACAGCAATAGACCAATTACAAAGTAACAGGGTGGAATCCCTGGAAAATACCTTATAACAAACTATGTAGCACCTGTGCAATGTAGTATGTCAGGAAAAGATTAAGATAAATATCCCAGAGAAATAGTTTGTGCTTAACAAAGCCAAGAAAATGTCTTAATAAATGTCAGCTCCAGATTCCGGTTTTCAGATGGTGGTCCAAAGAATAATTTCCAACTCCCTCCGCTCTCTCTCAGACTCTGATACTGGGTGCCAATTACTTGGAACTTGTCTGTGGCCTGGCACAAATGTATTTTGTTTCAGTCGAGTGGAAAGGGACAGAGAGATAAAACTGGCAGGAGTCACAGCACTCCTTTGTGTGTTTCCCAATTGATGGTAGCCAATGGCAGTCTCTAACTGAAGAAAAAGAGAGACCATACGGCCAGTAGTTATATTGCCACACTGTTTCCTCTGCAGGGGAGCTAAGAGCAGCGCTGTGGCAACTGCCGGTCTCAGATTCAGAATATGCAGTAGAAAGAGTAGGTAGGCAGGTGCCTTTGCCAACTTACCTGATTAGCCAAAGGCTGTTAACCACAGGAGACCTTTCTCCCCTGTTCCTTTCTGTCCTAATGTATCTTCCCTGTTACCTTGGAACTCTGCGTACAGAACCTGCTTTTATTTTTCATTTTTACACAGCTCGCAATTTTGAGTGGGTGATGATAACTGGGTGGAGCCAGGAGCAAGGGTGTGACAAGCACAGTTGAACTCTAAAGGGAGTTCTGGCCATCACATTTAAAGGGACCATGCTCTTTTTAAATGCCTTCCCTCCATTGGAAATAATGAAGAATAGGGGCACCTACTTTTGGGGTTCACAGAATTGGACCCCCTAGTCCAATCTTTTTGAAACTTGGGTTTGTTTTTTTAGGAGAGACACCAGATGCTATGCTGAAAATTTGATGCTTCTATCTAAAAAAAACAGCCCCCCCCCAAGCCCCAGATACCCATGGATCAGAGTTGCAGAAAGTATCCCCCCCAAACTCCCCCTCTGCAAAAATTCTGTGGGTGTGTTTCTTGATGAATGGTGTCAATGATGTGTTTAGGTTCAGATGTTACAGGGGTTTAGAGAGGGCAAAGGTGTATTTAAAAGGTGTGTAATGTATGGCACTTCCTTGCTCATGAGCGCTACCTCCCTCTTCCTCTGGATTTACTATCAATTAGCACTCTATAGCAATCTACTAAGCAGGCTATCACATTGGATTACAGGTTGTATCAATTCAGAGAAAAAACAAATTCTCCAAAGATTTACACTTTTGCAGGGAGTCGACACTGCTCAATTATAAGTACATTAGCAAACTGCAGCTACTCAGCTTTCTGCTGGGGCATTCCAAGAACACTCATCAACTTCCATCAGTGCTAATGGGACCGTGTCCAGTTTCTGTCATGCCACACAAGAATATTTAGTACTTCAACCTGCTGTCCATTTTTCCTGTCAAAGGTCAAGGTTGACATTTCCAGGACTGTTTGCTTTCCTCTTACGAAGGGGCTTTGTTGCACTCAACGTCAGCTCCCAAGTCTGGCTTTGATTCTCCTGAGGAATAAGAACATTGACACAAAGCTCACCAACTAAGACCACATTCCAAGCGTCTGTTTCTGTGTACTGGCAATGCCGAAGCTTGTCTAAAGTGTGTAGAGCAGGGCTTTTTTTGAGCAGGAAAGCACAAGAATGCAGTTCCGGTTGGCTTGGCCAGGACTCTGGCTCTAAAAAAAGTCTCTTGCAAAGGGAAGGCACTAGGCAGCATGTGCTCCCAGACTGCGTGCTCTGTCCTCTCTGCCACCTCCAGCCTCCAGTGGGCTTGTGAAGAGAGTGAGAGACACAGAGCCACCCACAAGCACCCCCTCCTGGGAGAAGCTGGGCCTGCTGCTGCCTGCTCCACTGCTAGGGTTGCCAAGTCTGACTCAAGAAATATCTGGGGGCTTTGGGTGTGGAGCCAGGAGACTTTGGGGGTGGAGCCAGGAACAAGGGTATGATAAGCACAGCTGCACTCTAAGGGGAGTTCTGGCCACATTTGAAGGGACCATGCTCCTTTTAAATGCCTTCTCTCCATTGGAAATAATGAAGGATAGGAGCACTTAGTTTGGGGCTCACAGAACTGGACCCCCTAGTCCAGTAATGCCGAACCTTTTAGAGATCGAGTGCCCAAACTGCAACCCAAAACCCACTTATTTATCACAAAATGCCAACACAGCAATTTTACCTGAATACTGAAGTTTTAGTTTAGAAAAAAGCAACTCATTGTGAAATTAACAAACTGAAAGAACATTTGGTTTGGATAGCATTTGCTTAGGAAACCAACAAAATAGCAACATGTCAGAATGGGAGAATGATGGTGAGAGTGTCATAAGGCAATAAATGGAGGCTGTTCATTGCTCTGTTGCTTGCAGGTCTGGGTTAAACTGAGAACATGCCTTTCCCAGAGGTGTTCTTGTCCACCTAATTTACTTTTGAACATGTAACATACATTATAAACATCATTCTAGTTTGCCATTAGGAAAAAAGAATACATTAAAATATAGTGTGTTTAGTAGGAGCTGGTGGTTAGGGTATCCAAATCAGATCTGGGAGGTCCTGATTCATATGCCCCCTCTGCCCTGGCAGCTTGCTGTGAAACCTTGAACCAGTAATATACTCTGAGTTAACCCGCCTCATAGGTTCATTGTGAGGATAAAAGAGAAGGGGAGAGTGTGTCAAACCACTTCAGTGTCCTTTTGGGGAGGAAGACAGGGGATACATGATGTTAGTTCAGAGGTCCATCAGTGGCTATTAGCCACAGTGTGTATATATGTGTGTGTGTGTGTGTGTATGTGTGTGTATATATATATATATATATATATATATATATATATATATATATATATATATATATATACACACACACACACACACACATATATACACACTGTGGCTAATAGCCACTGATGGACCTCTGAACTAACATCATGTTCTTATGTTCTTAATTAATTTGATGAAAGGAGTCAACTGATTATATGGCTAAATCTGCGTCCAGCAGCACCTTAGAGAACAAGATTTTTGAGAATCAAAACTCCTTTTATCTAATCGAGGGAGCTCTAATGCTGGAAAGCTTGTTCCCCCTCCCCCCAAATCTTGTTGGTCTCCAAGGTGCCCCAGGGCTTGAATCTAGTTGTTCTACTAGGGACCAGCATGTCTACCCTTGGAAACTTCAGGGATAGTCTGAACTGTATTAATGATTTGAATTGTATTAATGATTATCAATGCTTTGGATGAAGGGACAGAGGGAATGCTTATTAAATTTTCAGATGATACTAAATTGGGAGGGGTTGCAAACACAGAAGAAGACAGAAACAGGATACAGGATGATCATGACAGGCTGGAAAACTGGGCTAAAACCAATAAAATGAATTTTAACAGGGATAAATGTGAAGTTCTGCATTTAGGTAGGAAAAATCCAATTCATGGTTATAGGCTGGGGGAGACTTCTTAGCAGTAGTATGTGCGAAAAGGATCTAGGAGTCTTAGTGGGCCATACGCTAAACATAAGACAACAGTGTGATGTGGTGACTAAAAAGGCAAATGCAATTTTGGGCTGTATCAACAGAAGTATAGTGTCCAGATCACGGGATGTGATGGTATCACTTTACTCTGTTCTGGTAAGACCTCACCTGGAGTATTATGTTTAGTTTTGGGCACCACATTTTAAGAATGATATAGATAAGCTGGAACAGGTCCAGAGGAGGGCGACCAAGATGGTGAGGGGTCTGGAGACCCCTATGAGGAAAGGTTGAAGTCCTATGAGGAAAGGTTGAAGGAGCTGGGGATGTTTAGCCTGGAGGCGGCGGCTGAGAGGTGATATGATCACCATCTTCAAGTACTTGAAGGGCTGTCATAGAGAGGATGGTATGGAATTGTTTTCTGTGGTCCCAGAAGGTTGGACCGGGACCAGTGGGTTGAAATTAAATCAAAAGAGTTTCCGGCTCAACATTAGGAAGAACTTCCTGACCCTTAGAGCGATTCCTCAGTGGAACAGGCTTCCTCGGGAGGTGGTGGGCTCTCCTTCCTTGGAGGTTTTTAAACAGAGGCTAGATGACCATCTGACAGCAATGAAGATCCTGTGATTTTAGGGGGAAGTGTTTGTGAGCTTCCTGCATTATGCAAGGGGTTGGACTAGATGACCCTGGAGGTCCCTTCCAACTCTATGATTCTATGATTAACTAGATAATCTGATGTGAGAAAGGAGGGCTAGTTTGGTGTAGAGGTTAAGTGCGTGGACTCTGGGGGAACCGGGTTTGATTCCCCACTCCTCCACTTTCAGCTGCTGGAATGGCCTTTAGTCAGCCATAGCTATCACAGAGCTGTCCTTGAAAGGGCAGCTTCTGGGAAAGCTTCTCTCAGCCCCACCTACCTCACAGGGTGTCTGTTGTGGGGGAGGAAGATAAAGGAGATTGTGAGCTGCTCTGAGACCCTGAGATTCAGAGTGAAAGGCGGGATATAAATCCAATATCATCTTCTTTCTTTAAATTAAAACAGCAATCCTATGCATGTGTAGAGAGTAGGTGACAAAGTGCTCTCTGTAGATTACTTCCGAGAAACCATGGAGAGCAAGCCCAATGAGGGAAGGCTAAGGGACTTGGGGATATTCAGTCTGGAGAAGAGGAGGTTGAGGGGGGGACATGATTGCTCTTTTGAAGTATTAAAAGGGCTGTAACTTAGAGGAGGGCAGGGATCTGTTCCTGCTGGCAGGAGAGGAGAGGACTGGCATAGGAAAAACTTTTTAACAGTTAGAGTTGTTCAACAGTGCAATTGACCCCCTCACTGGCAGTCGTAAAGCAGCGGCTTGTCAGTGGTGCTCTGAAAAACCAGAACAGCAGTGCAACAGTTAAAAAACAGCTTGTCAGCAATTTGCCTTATGGTAGCTTGAAAGAGCTCTGCTCAGATACTGCTATCAGAAGCATCGTATTTGAAAGCAAGGAAGCCTGCAGTTCCTCCCTTTCCACTCCTAAACCAGAGGTGATCCTGGCTGCTGTTAGTGCCAGATTAGTGGGATCCAACATTTCCTGTAATAAACCCACATCCCTTCAAAAAAAAAATGCTTGATTCAAGGTCTTGATCTCTCCTCTCCCCCCCCCCCCCATCCCCACACACCCATGCTCTCTTCTTCCTTTCGGCTTGGACCATGCCACAACAGTTTTGAAATATGAAACGCAACCAGGTCTTGGCAACATGAAAATGTGAAGCTGCCTTATATCCATCTCTCTAGTGCAGGGGTGGCCAAACTGTGGCTTTGGAGCCACATGTGGCTGTTTCACACACATCGTGTGGCTCTTGAAGCCCCCACCAGAGAAGACATTTGTCTCTTTAAACCCCTTCTTCAAGCCATGCCAGCCAGTAGCTTGGAGAATGCATTTAAAGTTCAAGTTGCTTTTTCTCCACCTCTCTCCCTCTCCACCTATTTTCCTTCCTTCCTTCCTTCCTTCCTTCCTTCCTTCCTTCCTTCCTTCCTTCCTTCCTTCCTTCCTTCCTTCCTTCCTTCCTTCCTTCCTTCCTTCCTTCCTTCCTTCCTTCCTTCTCTCAGACATCTGATGTTCATGTCTGGTGGCTCTCACACATCTGACATTTATTCTATGTGGCTCTTATGTTAAGCAGGTTTGGCCACCCCTGCCCTAGGGGGTCCCATCTAACCCCTTCCCTAAAACTGCAGGAACACCTGCAAGGAATTTTCCTCTGTGTGTTGTGCTTGGGGGCTGCATTGTGGTTGCACCCCCCCATGTCAGAATTTCAAAGGTGCCCACGAGCTCAAAAAAGTTGGAGTGACCCATTGTCTCTCTGAAGGAGGCCCAGTTAGGGTTGCCAGGTTTGGGTTGGGAAATACCTGGAGATTTGGGGGAAGGAGCCTGAGTTTGGGAAGAGGAGGAGCTTCAATGAGATATGACTCCAGAGCCTTGTGCACAGGGGTGGGGGTGAGGTAGCGTGGATGCCCACAGAGAGGGCTCCGAGTGCCACCTCTGGCACCTGTGCCATAGGTTCGCCACCACTGCCCTAGTCCAATCTTTTTGAAATTTGGGGGGGGGGGGGGTGGAGGAGAGACACCAGATGCTATGCTGAAAATTTGGTGCCTCTACCTAAAAACAGTCTCCCCTCCAAGCCCCAGATACCCATGGATCAATTTTCCATTATACCCTATGGGAATCAGTTTCCATAGGGAATAATGGAATGCCTTGCAGGCATTTCCCTTTCCCACGCCACTTTCTGATGACCGTGAAGAGGGGGGGAGAGCCTCCAAACTGGGGAATCCCCTGCCCCCAACTGGGGATTTTCCGCCCTATCCACTGCATGTGGCTTTCTCACTCTGGCTGTGTTTTTTTGGAGGGGCGGGGGGGAACAAGGTCTCTCATGGGGCTGTGTGAGAACACACATCCATGAAATGCAGCTGATGGCACTGTACTGTTCTGTGTCAAAATGCAGAAAGTAACCCACTGAACAGGTGACATCACTTCCAGTGACATCAGGAGGTGTGACCTAATATGCAAATTAATTCATTCTGGGCTTTTTGTACATACCAAAAAATCTCAGGTGTAGAGGATCATGTGTAGAGGATCATGTGTGTGGCCTGTTATTCATGGACAGCTCATCCTTCACGTTGTAGCAAATGTTTGGGCAGCCAGAAAAGAGACTTCTGAAAAACAAATAGTACTGAGACTTTGTTAGGGCTAATTTATACCTTTGGAAGCAGTCCTTGGTCTTACAACATGGGGTGGCTGCTGAGCAGTTGTACACTTAGGCAATTCCAAGTGAGGAAGAAACAAGTGGGAATTAGCGCCAGATCCTTCTCTCATTCCCTTTTAAGCACTTTCTCCAAGCTACCTCCTTTTTTTCTAACTGAGCGCTTAGACTGAAAATTAGTCTTCTGGAAAGAAAAGGGATGGCGTTCACCACCAATGCTGGCTCTAGGACCTGTGGTGCCCCAAGCAGGCTCTCTGCCTGCCACCCCCCTTTGCTGCCGCAGTCCCCCCGGCTGCTCACCTTGTTTTTCTCCCCAGCACTGCAATGCAGCACTATGCTCCATCGCCCCCCATCAGAGCGCGCTGCACCACGCTGAGGCTGGGATCTACCGGTTTCGATGCGGGCAGGACAGGAGAAGGCTTCTTCCCCCTCCTTCCTGGAACCAGAAGTGAGGGGGAGTGAAGCCTTCTCCCACACGTGCTTCAAAGCATTAGATGGTGTGAGAAAAATACCCCTAATTTCAGAACATCGTAGTCACCCGTTTGGTTGCCAGGGTGCCTGGAGACTCAGCTCACACACATCTGCCAGGAGAACGTGGGTTTTGTCTACCAGACTGGAAGGGATTTATGAGTACTAACAGCCACAACGCTGCAGCAGCACTCCGTGTCTCTCGAGGAGGGCTAACCAGGAGAACAGATGGTTTCCAGTCGCTCCGTGCGATCCCCATCTTGGCCGTTGTAGCAGAAGAAGTTGCACTGCCAAGAACTGTCCAGGCAAGCGGTTTCCAGCCTTGATCAAAGACTCCATCTTGGAAGGCTAACACCATCAGCAGCTATCTTCCTGCAGTGCCAGACTCCATAACAGCGAAGCGGGAGGCTCACATACTCAACAGATGTCACCTATTCATAAAGCCATCAAGTTTATCTTAGGCATGGATCCTGCCAGACTGCCTAAGCCTTTGTCCAATGGAACCCAAGACAAAGACTGGTGCCAATAGAAGATTGGAGAGGAGGAAGAACATCTTCACCTAGAGCCAAGTGTCTTTGTATAGACTGGGTGTTACCTTAGGTAGCAATTTGGCCATCTATTGTCACCTTTTTAGATAAGTTTGATAGTTTAATCACCCCTCCCCAATCATTTCTCCCATTCTTTCCCTTAATGGTCATCCTGGAGCCTCCCCCTTGGCCCATTGTTACCTGGAAGTCCAATCAGGTAACCAGAGCCAAGCCTGCTCATTGGCCAGGTATGGGCATCCAATCAGGTGCCCCAATGAACTGGCTATTGGCTACCACATAAGTCCAACCCTTTTAGTCATTGCGGAGCCTCCCCTTTATTTCTGAGGTCATGTACCAGCTGACCACTGTCATCCGCCCCTGTACCTCCCATCCCCTAAGGGCTCAAGGTAGTCCTTATAACCTGTGACCCAGCTCCCCTCAGGTGTGTATCTAGCAGTACCCCAGTTCGGCTGTCTAGATACATCCCCGATTCCTGATCAGTTGAGGGTTCCTTCCCTCTAGTCCTTGTTCATTGCCATTGGAGCCTTCCTTGAAGACTACAATTGGTAATTATCACCCTGTTTGTCCATCCCTGTGTTATCTCTACATTTCTTTCTATTTTTATTAGGACTATTTGTGTGTTGTATGTATTCATTACCTTGTATGTGTGTTCTATATTTTTCTGGAATAAATTTTTAATTGTTTTACTTAATTAGTGTCCTTGGCAATTTTAAGCAATAATTTCTGGATGTGTATCCTGTATACATAGATTCTAGATCCTTTTTAAGCCAGGTGCCCACCTGTCAATTCCCCAACCTTGTTTTGAGGGCATTTTGGCTTACAATGGTGTGCCGGCTGCATCGAAGCTCATAGGGCCTAGCCTTGGTGCGCTCCTCTGAAGGCATTGTGGGGGGGGGGGGGCAAAGTGCAAGGAAAGGGAGGGGGTGGGCAGCAGCAGTAGTGGTGGCGGTGAGTGAGGAGGCAGGCAGGCAAACTAGGCGATTGTTGTGGGCACTGGGAAGAGGAGAGCCCAATTCAGTGCCCCCTTATCTCGGCGCCCTAGGAAACCTCCTAGTTTGCCTAGTGGGCGAGCCAGCCCTGTTCACCCACTTCTGCCCTCTGCATCCCTGACACTCCTCCCCTCCCCTGAAACTGCTGCCTCACCACATTTTGGCAACTTGCTTTCAAAGGTAAGACTGGCAATGCAATAGCAGGGGAGGGGGGGGGAAAGGAAAGGTCCCTTGTGCAAGCACCAGTCATTTCCGATTCTGGGGTGATGTTGCTTTCACAACGTTTTCACAGCAGACTTTTTACGGGGTGGTTTGCCATTGCCTTCCCCAGTCATTGTAAAGTCATCTTTAATGACCTGTTGGTCTCACAAAATAATGTGGATGGATATCTGTGGAGCAGTTTTTGTTGGAGCAATTTTAGATACTCTGAGGAAAACTGAACATCTAATGATTTAGTAACTAGGATCAAGGAAGATTCAGGTTGGTGGCCATGTTGGTCTGAAGCAGCAGAACAAAGTTTGAGTCCAGTGGCACCTTTAAGACCAACAATTTTTTATTATTGAATAAAACTTTGTTGGCCTTAAAGGTACCACTGGACTCAACTTTGTTCTAGGATCAAGGATGTATTGATAGGGTGATGATGATGATGCAAGGGTATCATTTTTGTCTAAAAGAATGGCTGACAGAAATGAAATGTTTTAATCAGTTGAATACGGGACATGGTAGGTCTTGTCACATTTGCAGTGGGAGCCCTGGTTATTTCTGTTACTTCAGCTTTATAAGCAGGATACTGTCCTGAACTCTGATGTGTACTTGTATCCCTTTCAAAACTATAAAATCAGATCAGGCAGCAAGAGTGCATGACCGGGTCACAGAGCATATGCAAAGGCCCTTGTCTCCAGTTAGAAGTTATCAAGCAGCTGGGGCTGGGGAAAAAGCAAACAGGCTTTTACTGTCTTGTCTTGTTCTATGCAAAAGCCTTTAATCATGATGGCAGTTATGATTTTTTTTTTTCCCTTTCTGGATCCAGATACAGCCAATTGTTTACCAGCACAATCCTAAAAAGGTAAAGGTAGTCCCCTGTGCAAACACCAGTCATTTCTGACTCTGGGGTGACGTCACATCACGACGTTTTCACGGCAGACTTTATGGGGTGGTTTGCCATTTTCTTCCCCAGTCATCTACTCTTCCCCCCTGAAAGCTGGGTACTCATTTTACCAACCTCGGAAGGATGGACGGCTGAGTCAACCTTGAGCCGGATACCTGAACCCAGCTTCCACTGGGATCGATCTCAGGTCGTGAGCAGAGAGCTCAGACTGCAGTACTGCAGCTTTACTACTATGTGCCACGGGGCTCCGTCAGCACAATCCTAAGGCAAGTTATATATATATATATATATATATATATATATATATATATATATATGGCTGACACTGTGCCAGCCTGGTCTTGTATACCATGAGCTCAATCCTAAACAGGTCTACTCAGAATACTTCACAGCTCTATTCAGTGGGACTTTGCCTTGCATAACCTTATGCTAGTTTTCCAGCAGAAAAGATAAGGTAGATGTCGAAGATGACATTGTCAATATCAGTACATATTCCCTTGGGTGCATAAAAATGTAGCTTCTCTATATATTTTGACATGATAGTCCCTAAACACAGTATGGCACTATCCAAGGTACTGCTTCTGAACTATAAAAGATTATAGAAGAAGAAGAATTGCAGATTTATACCCCTCCCTTCTCTCTGAATCAGAGACTCAGAGCGGCTTACAATCTCCTATATCTTCTCCCCCCCACAACAGACACCCTGTGAGGTAGGTGGGGCTGAGAGGGCTCTCACAGCAGCTGCCCTTTCAAGGACAACTCCTGTGATAGCTATGGCTAACCCAAGGCCATTCCAGCAGGTGCAAGTGGAGGAGTGAGGAATCAAACCTGGTTCTCCCAGATAAGAGTCCGCACACTTAACCAGTACATCAAACTGGCTCTCAGGTTGTGATCCCATATTTTTGAAATTTCTCCTTCCTGGAGATATATCCAAATGCAAATAAAAGTAATCTTTTAATGTATGGGATAGTCTTGGAGCAAATGATTGTGGGAGAAGTATGGTACATCTGTAGTGCATTTTCTGCTTTTGATACAGAAGTAGGGACAAATCTCAATAAACAAAGAGTTTTGTGTTAGGAAGGTCTAAACGCAATAACTTTTAAAGGTCCTCTGTTTTGTCTGTGTGGCTTTCAATTACCTTGAATTAGCTTTCTGCCTGTCCTTTCAAAAATTGCTGGTCCCCCCTCCCTTTTCTTTTAAAGTAGATGCTGTACTGTTTCCATAGAGGAGATTGTCTTCTGCAAATAAAGAAGCTTGTAAAAAAATTGTCTCCAGGTTTTAATAATTCTGCATCTTAGGCTAGATATGAAGTTTGATTAGACTCCCTCTATTGTTATACGTAATTAAATTCTTTCATGCCTTTAGCTGGGGAGGATCTTCTGATTTAATATGTATTTTCTTCAGAGGAGCAACTCTGAATGCTTTTTAATTTATGGCCCTGGCATTCATATTAGTGCACACATTGTAGATTGGTGTGTTTGTCAGAGCATCCGATGCTGCTGTCATACTGGATTCTTTTTAGCTGGAAGAGACCAAAAGGCCACCAAGCTATGACACCAAGCCTTCTGCAATCTCGACCTCCCTCGGATCAATCTGCACAGTGTAGTTCCAGAGGAACCAAAATATCACAGAAGAGCTGAGCACAAGCTTTCAGGTTCTCTAGAACTCTTTGAATGCTAAGTGCAAAGAACAATAAAAGGTGGGAAGAAGAGAATATGGATGGGAAGAGGACATAGTGAACACATGAAACTGCCATATAGTAAATCTACCCTTAGGTCCATCAGTGCAGTATTGTCAACTCAGACTGTCTGCTTGTCTTCAAGGTTCTAGGTAGAGGTCTTTTACATCTCCTACTATACCGTCTGGTTTTCTTAACAGGAGATGCTGGGGATTGAGCCTGGAACCTTCTGCATAACAAGTATGTGCTCTAGCACTTAGGCACAATCCTTCACAGTGGAACTTTTTCTTTCCCCTCCTCCCATTTTTTTTTGTTTTGTTTTCTATACTTAGCATTATAAAGAAATCTTGTGAGTACTAACAAGCTTCCTTGAACTATTTTTGGGATCTTTTGGTTCCAATTAAAACAGTAACCACTTTGTCTTGTTTGGATTGCCCCCCCCCCCTACAGACCAGTGTAGACCAATTTCCAAATGGATTATTGATTTTATCTTACTAAGCTATTTAAGCTAATTTATACCTAGCCTTTCAACCTAAATCCTCAAGGTGGGATGCAATAATGGTAAAATATGAATAAAACATAATAAAAGGAAAATAACCATTGTGTTAAATAACCAAGGAACTATGCTATGTTTATAATATAGTAGATAATGGGCTGGATCCTGCCAGCTTTTCAGCTGGTGAAAAAGGGGAAGGGAGGTCTTCGTTGATCACCAAAAGATGCTGTGCTGGGGATCATGGCACCCACAAGGACAAAATTGATGTTGGGGTGGAGGCTATTGTAAGAAGTGGAACTGGACAGAACTGAGAGAAAAAGCTTGCTAGATATATTATGTGTTTTCTTTGTTTACCTGTAATGTACTGAGTTGCGAGACGGGTGGAAGGCAACATGCTTTATTCGGTGGTACATTACCAGAGAGAGAACACGTGGGCCGGGCCCCGCTTATATACATTACCCGGAACTGCCCCCCAGTCTGACCAGTCCAATCCTGGTCAGTCAAACTTCCCACCACAGATCTTGATGGGCGGGGCGTCTGGCGAGCTACATCCGGGGACCCGTGGGGTCGCCTCTGTAGCGATTGCCATGCGGTACATCAGTTTATGTTTCAAAACATAACATTACCTAATAGGTCTTAATGAACTTCCTGAAGGAGGATGTTTCAGAGTTTCAAAATTATGGCAAAGAAGGCATTGTCACTTGCTATGATCTAAGGAGTTCAACAGGTTCATATGGGAAGTGGGCATTGCCTGGCCCCAAAGCTTTGAGGGCTTTTATTGAAAATTAGGGCTTGAAATGAACGGGAATGCAACAGAGATGTTTCACTATGAGTGCATTTTGTTTTTGCCAGTGGACATTCCAGACCATCTTCAAGGACAGCCAAATTTAGAGAACAAGGGAGTAATCTAAATGAGCAAGTTACCAAGGCACAAATGTCAGAAGTCATGTCCCCTTTTCTCAAAAGAACATGCAGCTGTTTTACCAGAGAAAGCTGATAAATGTATTCCTGGCCACATCTGCCACCATTTAAGATTATATATGTATATATGATATATGTTTGGATGGCTGCTGTTGAAACTGGAGCAATTGCATTTTTTCTTTTTCTTCCCTTTCCTTTTTTTACTCGTACTCAAGCAATATCTTTAACCCCCTATCAATTTGCTGCCCAAGGAGAGTCTGAACTGTGCTGTCAAATTACTAAGCAAAAGGTGTTTTGAAAAATTGTAAAAACTCCATCAGTGCTGTGACAATTTAAAATATTGTTAAATATAATATTTAAATTTGTGTTTTCAAAAACTGGTTTATCAAACTATAAAACAAACTATTTGTAAGGTGTTTAAAGGCAATGTGTTTATTCTCCTAGCAGTAATGTCTGAGGTATGGGATATAGTTTGGTCTACAGGGAAAACTGTTGCTGTGTCCATAGCAGAGATTAGATGGGTTTAAGCTGGTATACCTTTTATTAGACCAACATCTTCTGGGGAAGAAATATGCTAGTTTTCAGGTACCACAGAATTCTTTGTGTCACTCAACACTAGTAATGGATGCTGGTTTTCTTCAGTTGACTAGGGTACCAAACTGAGTGGAAATTTCATATGACACACTACCCAGAGAGGGCTGCATTCTGCACAGTCATGCACTAACAGAACACATTCCCATGTCAATCTGGAAAATGTGCACATTGTTTTGTTAACAGCAGTTTTCCTGATTAAAGGCATGTGCATCATGTGCCCTTTTCTAAACTGGGATTTATATAGTTAGTCATAAAATTGTCTTATTTTCAATATACCCAGGCTTTGTTTACTGCAGTCCAAAGCTCTGCTCACGACCTGAGTTTGATCTCAAAGATTTCAGGTTTTCATGGCTGGTAACATCATTAGGGTTTGTAGAATCTTTCGGGATCAAGTGCCGTGTTCTACTGGAGAAAGTTTTCCTTCCAGACGTTTCGTTCTCAGCTGCGGAGAACATCCTCAGTGGCGTTGCAGCTGGAGCAGGTGCTCAGACCTTCTTGGCTGCTGTGCATTGAGTGGGGCCAGGGCTGCTGGAGAGCTGCTATTTGTAGGCTGGAGGGGGTATGATGAAAGGGCAGTTGGTTTGTGGATGTGCCCATTGTTTGGTGGGGCTTCCTGGAAGGGTAGTGATAAGGAAACTGGCTGTTGAATGTGACCATTGTTCTGTGTTAATTGCTGGGAGGGTTGGAAGGGGTTTGAAGATAAGGAAGATGGTTGTTGACTGTGCTGATTGTTCTGTGGAATTTGCTGGTTGTTCTGAGACTTTCTGCAATTTATAGTCTGTAGGGTGTTTTGCAGAGCTGGGTACCAAGATTGGTGGATGAAAATGCCTTCTTCCTTTCTGTTAAAATTCTGCTGGTGTTTGTAAATCTCAATAGCTTCTCTGTTCAGGCGGGTATGATAATGTGAGACCGTAGAAAGGACTTCAGTTCTTTCAAAGTGGATGACGTGGTCTCCTTCTTGAGATGCATGTTCAGCTACAGCTGATTTTTCTGGCTGAAACAAGCGACAGTGTCTCTTGTGTTCGGTGAGACGGGTGTTGATACTGCGTTGGGTAGTGCCAATGTAGACTGCACCACAGGAGCAGGGTATTTTGTAGACTCCAGGGGTTGAAAGTGGATCTCTTATGTCTTTGGCTGAGCGCAGCATGTGGTGGATCTGTTGTGTGGGCTTGAAAACTGTGTCAACATTATGGCGTTTGAGAATTTTGCCAATGCGGTCGGTGACAGATTTTATGTAGGGCAGGAAGGCTGTACCCACATTTGTGTGTGGCTCGGGATTTGGTGTGGATGGTCTCCTGGGATGGAGGGCTCTTTTAATTTCTTTTTGGGAGTATCCACACTGTATTCAGGAAACCCACACACACCGATTGCTATCTAAATAAGAATTCCAATCATCATCCTCGCCAAAAACATACAGTTGTAAAAAACCCTCATTCACCGTGCATCACGCATCTGTGAACCAAGCCAACTCCAACAGGAACTACACCACCTCAAACAGTCACTGCAGGCCAATGGATACTCCCCAAAAGAAATTAGAAGAGCCCTCCATCCCAGGAGACCATCTGGTGGTTGTAAGTGGTTGGTCAAGACTACCAGTGACTGTGGTCCTACTCTGTTGCTTGCTCACATGTTTGGTTTCTGTTATGTATTGATGTGACAATTTCTAAAACTCTTTACAAATTTACAGAATAAGAATCCTGCGGTGCTTTCCCCCCTGATGTTCTGCATCAAACAAAAATTTAAAGAAGGCTCCTGCTGTGTTCCTCATGCCGATGGCTATGCTGTCTCTAGCAATACCTCTCCTATGCCAGTTCTGTGTAGAAAATGCTTTATTTAAAGCTCTGAGTAACAGAAATGCTCATTTTTTTGCTTACTAAAGTATAGTTAATTCTTGCACAAAACAACAGTGGTTGCTTGGTATCATCAATGGTCATTTGCTGTCTCAGAGAGCCAGTTTCCTGTAGTGGTTAAGAGAAATGGCCTCTAATCTGGAAAAGTGGATTTGAACCCCAGTCCTCCACATGCAGCCAGCTGGGTGACCTTGACTCAGTCACAGTTCTCTCAGAGCTGTTCTCTCAAGAGCATTTCTTGAAAGAGCTCTCTCAGCCCCACCTACCTCACAGGGTGTTTGGAGAGGAAGGAAACATGATTTGTAAGCTGCTTCAAGACTCCTTTGAGTAGCAAAAGGCAGGGTAAAAAACCTCCTCCTCCATTAAATCCTGTTGTGTCCTGGACTGTGTATAACAAAATACTGTCAAGCCAAAGATGCAATCACAGTGTATCGCAGAAAGGAGATGAGTGCTTGTAAAGGAGTATATAGGATAAGGCAAAGCACATTAGGCATGTGGTGTTGTCAGTGGATTTTCCATTGAAGTCTGATGCTTGCAGAAAAATGAAATGAATTCCTTCTGAAGGTTTCATACGCACACATGAATAACCATTAATCACTGTGTGACCACAGAGTAAATGTAACCATGGCCACATGATCCTACTTGTGCAGCACTGGCGCTAGGGTGCCAGCACTAGACTGGCATCCCAGGCAGCGCACTTGACTGGCATCCCCCACCTAACTTCCCACCCGCTGTGTGCCCTTCTTCCCCCCACCCAAGTGTGGTGGTGGGCCCCAGATGGTGTGCTAGAGTGCACCCGTCACCATGCCCTGCCACCCCCATCGAGAAGGACTGGGCAGCTCCTCTCTTGCTACCAGCCTGCCTCCCTCCAGTGGTGGCAGTGGCAAGAAGAGGCTCCTCTGGCTGCCGACGCAGGCCTAGGTAGTCAGGAAGAGGTGGAGCAGCAGCGGGGAGGAGCCAAGAGTGGACAGGAAGAGGTGGGTGCAGTGCTTCCTTCCCATCGTGCCACCTCTTGCTGCCAGCTGCTTTTGTTTGCACTGGCAGCTCGTCCTCCCCTGATGGCTGCCTGGGCTGCCTGCAAGTGGAGGGTGGGAGTGTCTGTCCTAAGTGGCCACCTTCCTGGCCCACTCGTATGTGCTGGGTCTGTACTTGTGAGAGAAAAATCTGGGAATGTAAGTACAAGAATCTCACTGTATCTGACAAGTATTCCATATAGTCTAGCATCCTGTCTCACACGGTGGCCAACCATTTGGAGGAGTGGAGAATCAAACCCGGTTCTTCCAGATAAGAGTCTGTGCACTTAACCACTACACCAAACTGGCCCTCTCTTAGTCACCATGACTAGTATCCACTGATAGCCCTGGGTGGGAAAAGATCCCCAGTCACCATTCTATCTAGAGATCTAGATTGAACATTGATTTCCATCCTTTAACCGAATGACACTGGGTTTCCACAATAGGTTTGGCAAGTCTCCGGACCTCGTTTAGAATTAGCATTGCTATCTTAATTGGGATTATTTAGTTGATGTTCTTTTCTGTTTGCTAGATGGATACAAGTCAGATTTTGTGGTCTGTACACATTAAAGAAGACTTCTGAAAGGGTGTCTTGTTTCAGAGCAACAAATTTTAAAAACTAAAGTTTGTGTGGCTAGAAGAAACATCTGGCATAATTGAAAATAGGAATAGAGGCAAAGTCAGGCTGTTTGAAAGGGTCCATTTGGGATGACCTTAAATGAACAATATTTGTTGGCTGGCAGACCTCATAAAGCTGAAGTAAGGTTACTTCATTGCAACATAATATCCCTTGAATTATTAAATTGCAGTTTTGTACACAGTGACTGTAAAAGGTGCTTTGTAATAAATATCCTTGACAGTTGTATGGGAGCAAGCTTTCTGGCTTGTTCAAAAAAGCTAATTTCTATTAGTAGAAATATTAAATTCCTGTGGCATTCCTGCTTGTGAAGCATCCCATATATGCAGTGCCATAGTGCGTAATTTCTTTAAAAGAGAAGAGACACCCTCAACTTAGACTGGAGCTCACAGATCATTCCAAAACCACCACTAAGATTCTCAGACCCCGGCAGGAGATTTCCATGCTTTGTGACCCCTCCCACCAGTGACATTCAGCTGGCTGGTGAGGAGGACTTACCAGCAGCAGACTGAGGCCTAGATCTATGTTGTGGGTGACATGCGACCTCACTTCCAGTGTACACCAGAAGCAATGTCATCACATCACAGAATGACACGTGGATGCTCTGGTATTTGGGCAAAAACATCATGGTAAAAATGGCTTCTACCATAGAGTTTTTATCCAAATACCAGAGGGTTCCCAGGTAGCCAGTGATGTGATGACATCATTTCCACTGCATGCCAAAAGTGATGTTGCTGCATCACTGGTGACACAGGCTTAGTCCTTAGTTTGCTAAATTACTCCAACCTGCTGGTTGCTGGGGGATACCTGGCAACCGTAATCACCACCCTCTGATTTGGAAGCATGCTCTCCCTTTGTATAGGGACTTTCTGAGGCAAGTTTTTACTAATAGTGAGATTTTTTTTTTTAATACAAGGTTTTCAGTTCAGGAGTTGCTTCTGTTGAACTTTTGGCTGCTGTTGTGTCTCAACACTCTGCCTATCCATTGTCTATACGTTCAGCATCGACAGTACAACAGCTTGCTTCCAAACTATGTGTAGCTTGTGAAATTTCAGTCGACTTCATCAGGACCTGAAAACAAAATCAGGGAAAGAAAAGGCCCATAAATCTGCTTTGCATTGTTGTACGCACACCATCCATCTGTAAAATAAACAGCATTCAATTATTCCCTTAGGGTGGCATTTAAATCTTTCTCACTTCCCTAGCATTGCCACACTGTAGTTCTTAATTATTCCATGTCCTTTCCTGCTGCTGTTAATCTTGATACAGATCAGTTCAAAATGTTCCTAATATTTAACAGCAAGATGATAGCAATGTATACTTGAGTAATATAGTGCAATTTTTTTGCAACTTGCTCATAATGTTGGTGCCATGTTGTGAACTGCTAGTCTATACATAAGTGATGCACAATTCAGGTTGTTAACTGTGAGCTGGGAAATTCCTGTGGATTAGGGGGTGGAGCCTGGGGAGGTGGAGCTTGTGGAAGAGAGGGGTCTCAACAGGGTATAATGCCACAGAGTCCACCCCCCACAGTTGCCCTTTTCTCCAAGACAACTAACATCTGTAATCTGGAGAGCAGGTGCAGTTCCTGGAGAAGATGAACCTTCACCTGGAGCTTGTCAGGATGCAGGAATGGAAGCTGGAAGCTAAAGTAGGTGGCGAGGGTATCCAAGGTTCTTTAGTTGACATTGTTAATTTGTCTCTGGAAACGGGGACTTTTCCAGCTAAACTTAAAGAGGCAGTGGTTCACCCGCTTTTTAAAAAGCCATCTTTGGACCCAATGGTCCTGGCCAATTATCGCCCAGTTTTGAATTTACCATTCCTGGGTAAGGTAATTGAGAAAGCAGTGGCAGAGCAGTTCCAAGCCTTCCTGGAGGATACCTCTACCCAGATCACTTCCAGTCCGGCTTTTGTCTTGGCCATGGGATGGAGACTGCCTTCGTTGCCCTCACTGATGACCTTAGAAGGCATCTGGATCAAAGCGGGTCAGCACTGCTATTGTTGTTAGACCTTTTGGCAGCATTTGACACCTTCGATTATGATCTAATGACCCACCGCCTTGCCAATATTGGAGTCCAGGGGGTAGCCTTACAGTGGTTCTCCCCCTTTCTCTTTGATCGGGGACAAAGGGTGGCGATTGGCGAGCAGATTTCCCTGCGGCACTCACTTGAATGCGGTGTGCCGCAGGGAGCTATTCTCTCGCCAATGATGTTTAACATCTACATGCACCCCCTTGCCCAGATTGCCCGAGGTTTTGGGCTGGGTTGTCACCAGTATGCAGATGACACCCAGCTCTATCTTTTGATGTATGGCCATGCAGATGCCACCCCAGACCATCTGACCAGGGTGCTAGAAGCTGTGGCTGGATGGTTGCAGTTAAGCTGGCTGAAACTTAATCCAACTAAGACAGAGGTCCTGTACCTGAGTCGAGGGGGGCTAAGATCAGACATCCGTCTCCCCACCCTGGATGGTGCTCCTCTTGTGCCATCCCAAAAGATGAGGAGTTTGGGTGTGACCCCTGGATGTCTCCCTTTCTATGGAGGCCCAGGTCACAGCAGTTGCGCGATCAGCATTTCATCATCTTCAGCAGGTCAAACAGCTAGCGCCCTATCTGACCCCCCATGACTTCCAGGTTGGACTACTGTAACTCGCTCTACACAGGCTTGTCCTTGGGGCTGATCTGGAAACTCCAACTGGTGCAAAATGTGGCATTGCGGCTGTTAACTGGATTGCCTCTACGGGTAAGCAATCGGCCAATGCTGTGCAAATTGCACTGGTTACTGATTATCGAATCCACTTTTAGTACTTTTAAGGTTTTAGTACTGACATTTAAAGCCTTATGTGGCTTGGGACCGACATACCTGTGGAACTGTCTCTCCCCATACGAGCCTTGAAGACTGCTGCGATTGGCCAATCAACAGCTTCTGGCCATCCCTGGCCCAAGGGACGTCCGGCTTGCCTCAACCAGGGCCAGGGCTTTTTCAGCCCTGGCCCCGGCCTGGTGGAATCAGCTCCCTGTGGAGATCCAGGCCCTACCGGATTTGCTTCCGTTTCATAGGGCCTGCAAGACGGAACTGTTTCGCTAGGCCTTCGGTTGAGGCAAGTGGACATCCTCTCATTCTACTGTCTATACCATCTATTGTCCTCCCCCACAATGGGCTGAAAAACAACAATGAGCCGAAAAACTATTTCACCTGAAATATGTGCCTTCCCGCCCGTGTATATTTGTTGAGTTATGTTTTTATTCTTATATTATTAAGTTATCATTGTATCTTAACTATTTTACCATGACTGTGATCTGCCCTGAGCCTGCACAGGAAAGGGCGGAATATAAATTGACCAAATAAATAAATAAATACAGTCTTGTAAAGGGTGACTTCAACAGGAACATTGAGAGCAGGGCATCTTGATTCTCTATCTCAGTTTTGGTATCAGTTAGATTCCGTAGTCTTATTTTGAAATGCCAGCTCACACTTGAACAACTTGGAATGAGCTAACTGAATGCAGCCCCATTTGCTGTGTATTAAGACCTGACAAACATTTTTTTTATATATTAAACACATTCTTTTACCACTTTTCCTTAAGAGCAAAGAGGGTGGACAAAGATGGATCAATACAAGAATCCAGAAATACCGATATCTATTTGGTACAGTAGCACCTTAAAGATTAACAAAATTTGTGGCAGGATATGAACTTTCATGAGCCATTGCTCAGTTCTTCATATACAGCTTCAGCTTCAAAAGAAATGGATAAAACACAATTCTTCTCTCTCTATACATGTGCTATCAGATGTTAAAATAGGGACATGCTCCTTACTTTAGGAAGTTACAGATCTCTACACTGGCACCGTTACCTCGAAGCTTTCTGTAGCTCTTCAGGCCAGCACATGGTTAAAATGGCTGCCTCCTCCAGACCTCAGTTCTGTCTGCTCTGATGGACTCCACACCAAAAAGAGAGTTTCCTCCTTGCTCCCCTGAGTTTTATCACATCTTCTTTCCCCACCCACTGACCAGGTCAGACAAGGTCAGTGAAGCTTTTCCTGATGTCTCTAGAATTTTCCTTACTGGAGTCTCTCTAGGAGAGAGAGAGAGAGAGAGAACACAGAGTTAAGGTTTTGCTCATTTCAAACTTCCAAAGAAAAGATGCATTCCTTCACAGTTAAGATAGGATGGCCATCTGGGATGACCCAAACTCCAATTAGGACACATCATACATATCCTTCCATAACTGAAGTGGGGGGTATCAGCTGACTGGCCACATGGTGGAAGACAGAAAATGGGAGCTACCAACAGGGTAGTACTGGCCAGGGCTTTTTTTGTAGCAGGAACTCCTTTGCATATTAGGTCACAGACCCCAGATGTAGCCAATCCTGCTGAAGCTTACAGTAGGCCCTGTACTAAGAGTCCTGTAAGCTCCAGGAGGATTGATTACATTAGAGGTGTGTGGCCTAATATGCAAAGGAGTTCCTCCTACAAAAAAGCTCTGGTACTAGCCATAGAAAGAAGTGGCGGCATGGCAGCTTTCTTTGCGGCTACCTTTGCAAGGGCGTTTCCTTGAGTGCCTGGAGAGTCACCACCAGTGTGGGCAGAGTCATGCATGACAGCTAGGCAGTAAGATTGATGACTAGTCTCTAAGAGGACCTTTACTAAATGAAGATTGGCAATTGGCTGACCTGCAGCAGTGTGGAAACCACACTGCTTCCACAGTTGAAGACTCATGATCATTCCTGTTATTATTAAGAAAACAGCCTGGGACAATATTGCCTGCTATGAAAGGTGGAAAATTGGACTCTGTGGGGTGGATCTGACTGTTCTGTAAGTAGCCCACCTCCAATTTAAGGGACTCTTAATTTGGAGGAATGCTTCAAACTTGAGCCAAAAGAAAGTTCAGATAATTATCCAAATAAATAGAACTTTGGGCAGTGGAATGGTAGGATAGGTGAGGGCACCTTATATTTATTAAGGTTTCTTCAAGTCTGGAGGCACCAACTTTGTTTGGATTCTGTGATACTAAACCAGGGGTGGCCAACCTTGCTTAATGTAAGAGCCACATAGAATACATGCCAGATGTTTGCGAGCCACAAGACATGAATATCAGATGTTTGAGAGCAGGCAGGCAGGCAGGCAGGAAATAGATGAGAGAGGGAGAGGTGGCAAGAAAGCAACTACAAGTTTAAATGCATTCTCCAAACTGCCAGCTGGCTTGGCTTGGAGAAGGGATTTAAAGAGGCAAATGCCTTGTCCAAGCTGGCTGATGGGGTGGTGTGGGCTTTGAGAGCCACGTGTAAAAGAGCCACATGTGGCTCCTGAGCCACAGTTAGGCCGCCCCTGTACTAAACTCAAGTAGAATAAAGCCCGTTTTTAGAAGGTGAAGGTGATGGAAGTTTTAATGTCAAACAGGAACATGGTCAGTCTTCATTGGCTTTTGGATAAAAGGATGTTGTCTTAGATGTAATAACTTGCCTAGTTGATGGTGCCACAGGGGATGCCTTTAATGTAGTACATCAAAATTTACTTTTGATCATAATCAGTGATGCATGACACCTTTTATTTACAATCAAACAATGTAATAGGCTCTCTTTTCTGAAGACAGTTGTTTGTATGTTATGTGTAGCGCGCAGGTAATAAATCAATCTAATTTTTTCGGCATCTAAGATAAAAGAAGCTCAGCAACTTTGAGCTCTGGCATCTAGGAAATAAATCTGAGACTTGAGGGTTTACCAAAAGGAAGCCGCTGCGGCTGCTTAGTGAGAACAAAACCATTATTCCAAAATAAAAGTCAGTTTCCTTACATTCACTTAGTTAAGGAGCATTAATTTCATATTTGGACATCCAGCGTGGGTGGAAGAAGGTTCCTCAGGCAGTAGTATCATTGGAAAATCATTTTGTAGTGAAACAATCAATAATGCATGGAAAAACAGACTGTATAGCATTACTGTCACATACGTTTTCATACATTTTCATTACACATACAGTTTCATACATTTTCTCCTTTCATCATTGTGTCTGAGTGTCCTAAAGTTCTATGCTTTGTGTTTGGAGCCACAGAAAATTCTCAAAAGCAGAAGGAGGGGGCAATTTTCATCAACTCCCTCTTCCACTGCAGACCTACAACTCCCATTCATGTGATGCCTTGGAGTCCCATTTCTCCCAGGAGCAGCATTTTGGGAGAATGTTTAGGACTGCAATGGAGACAAAGCCATACTCCACAGACTGAAGTAACTACTTTCTGTGAGAATCCTGTCCTGGACCCCAGCCCAGTCTCCATCCATAAAGGATGGGGGCCATAAACTGGAATGGGCCAGTGGAACATTCTCAGTTAAACTGTGACTTGCGTACTGAGCACTGTTCCAGTATCCCAGTACCATGGGATGTGACACATAATTAAAAAGATTTTTGTCATGTTCTCTTTTGGTACTGACCTTGAGCCTGATCACGGCTGGTGACAGCAGAGAGATCATACATGCATGGTATAGTGGTTTGAGTGTTAGACGAAGACTTGGAAGAGTCAAATCTGAATCCTTTCTCAGCATAAAGCTGACTGGGTGGATTTGGGCCCTTCAGCCTAATCTACTTTACATGGTTGATGTGAGGATAACATAGAGGAGAGAACTATATATGCTCCCCTGAGCTCACTGAGGGAAGGGCTTGATAAAAAAAGATACAGTCTTCCAGCTATAAGTAGGGCTGCCAATCCCCAGGTGGAGGCAGGGGATCCCCCAGTTTGGAGGGCCTCCTCCCACTTCAGGGTCATCAGAAAGCGGGGTGGGGAAATGTCTGCTAGACACTCCATTATTCCCTATGGAGACCGAGTCCCATAGAGTATAATGGAAAATTTATCTGCGGGTATCTGGGGCTCTGAAGAGGGGCTGTTTTTTTAGGTAGAAGCACCAAATTTTCAGCGTAGCATCTACTGCTTGTCCTTAAAACACCTTCCAAGTTTCAAAAAGTTTGAACCAGGGGGTCCAATTCTATGAGCCCCCCACAAAGTTGCTCCTATCCTTCATTATTCCAAATGGAGGGAAGGCATTTAAAAGGAGTGTGGTCCCTTTAAATGTGATTGCCAAAACTCCCTTTGGAGTTCAGTTGTGTTTGTCACAACCTTGCCCCCAAAGTCCCCAGATATTTCCTGAACTGGACCTGATAACCCTAGGCATAAGATCTCCTCTTGCTACCGAAAGAATCATTGTCCCCTTCAGTTTGTTAGGAAAAATCTGCCCATCTACCAAGTCAAGAATTCTACACAAAGTAAAGCAATACTTCCTTTAGGAGGCTGTCTTCACAAGTTTGCTGTTAATTAAGAGTGTGAGACCCCTGAGTGTTCTTCAGTCTTCTGTTCTCAGAAATGCCCTTCTGTTGAACAGGCATTATTCACAACTATTGATTGAAATGTTCTCTCATTTTCACATTCATTGGGTTTTTTTGCTGTCTGGCAGTCATGAATAATTAAATGCTGTTTATCACAAACATTTTTCTATCCATTGGAATGCTGTGCAAATTTTTGGATTTAAAAGAAAGCAGACATCCCCCCCCCCCCCCGAAAGCATATTAATTGGAAATATAGTTGATTTGTACAGATGTTTTCCCCACAAACAAAAGGTGTTCTAGCCATCTAGGTTACTGAAACAGCCAGCATCATTTAAGAAAAGATTAGATGGGGTGAATGCATTAATTAATTGGTGCAAATAACTATAAAATGGATTTATTAATGGGCTGTAATTAGATAGTATGATTAAAATGTAATCTACCACTGCAATCCTTTCAATTTACATACATCTTTTGATTTAGGTGTTGTATTAAGATGAATTTTTGAACTGCAAGTAATTTGTTTCTGCTAAATTTTATCTCAAATTGTGGGCTAGGGTGCAGAAGTGTTTTGGAACTCTCACAGGTGGCTTGCAAGATTAGGGAGGAGGAGAAACACGGAGAACTGAGAGGGAAGGCTCTTGGAGAGCTGAGTGCAGAGAGCCTCTGCATAATTTACCAAAGTGGCCATGAAATGCAGTTAGTTAGTAAAGCAGTGCTCAGTGTGTGAGAGAGAATATAAACTTGCTCACTGCAAGCTCTGAAGCAAAGTTCTTTCGTACTGAAGGAGAAAGTAGAATGGAGTTACTTTATAAGTAGGTCCGGAAACGTACAGTAAGTTTAGGAACGAGTCCAGTGTCAAAAGGTTTGAAAACCACTGCTTTAATAGAATGAAAAATTAATTTAGTTGATATCCTTAACTTCAGATTGCTAGTGTTCCCCTCCCCCTTACTCCCTATTCCACCACTGGAGGATTTACACATGAGAGATTCTAATGTGCAATTTAGTGTGTGAACTAATCAAGAAGTATACACTCATGGGAGGAATACTGCACACACAGTCAAATATCTATTAGGAAGTTTCACCTCTTAAATATTCACTTTGTCAGAAAGGAATGCCTCATTTTAAGTAGAAAAGAGACTTTCCTCTTTAGTTTTTAATGCATCTGGGATGGATGTCTCAATGAAACATCCTGCTGCACAAGTGGTTTTGCCTCACTGGGCTTTATAACTGTGTTGAATTGTAGCCTCGGTGTTCACTGTAGAACTTGTTGTCAGAGGATATTCAACATACCAGCCTTGGAATCCTTCTCTTTCACATGCTTTGCTTTGAGGCGATCCCTCAAGATACTACAAGAATACTTCTCTGTATTCTTGTAGATGGAAAAGGAAAGAGAGCATGCTAAAAGAAACAAAAAAGCAAAAAAAGTTGAGCACTAGGAATAACAGTATATTTTAGAAAAAATAGTCTCTTCTCGGGCTGTCAGCCTACAGGTGGGGCCTGGAGAGCTCCTGCTTTTGCAACTGATCTCCAGCTGGCAGAGATCAGCTCCTCTGGAGAAAATGGCTGATTTGTAGGGTGGACTCTATGGCACTGCACCCTGCTAAGACTCCTCCCTCTCCAAACCCTGCCCTCTCATGGATCCACCCCCAAAGTCTTCAGGTATTTTCCAACACAGATCTGGCAACCCTAGTCTCTTCCCCTTTTCTGCTCCTTTCCCACTCACCAGCTAATCTACCTTTATCTGCCCTTGCCTCTAAACTTTCCTTCCTTCTCTCCCCTGGAAGCCTCTCCCCAGGAAAACTCTGGCTGAGTGACATGGTGACTGCCATGTAGGGTTACCAAGTCCCTCCATCGCTGCGGGGTGGGGGGGATTTGTTTTGTGAGTGCAGTGCAGTGACGTTACCTGGAATTATAGAGTTTTACCGCAATTCCTAGAGTGTCACACCAGAAATGCTCTAGGATTTACAGTAAAACTCTATTGCACCATAGAGTTTTTTAGCACAAATCCTAGAGTGTCCCCACCACGACGTCCCTGGTGTAATGACATCACTTCCGAGTGATGTCATTACACTGGGGATGGTGCACACCAATGGGGCTCCCCCCGGTGGCCTGCTCCCTGCCAGCAGGTTGGGGCCTTCCCAGGTGGGAAATCCCCCACCCCTTGTGGGAGCTTGGCAGCCCTACTGCCATGGAACTCAGGCTCAGGGAACCAACTAGGACTTGTGGTGGGGAGGGCACCTCACTTTCTCATGTATCCTCCTATCCAAACTGTTTTTCCTTTTCTCCTGGCAGTTCTCATATCCTCTCCTCTTTCCCTGCTTCATTGTCTCCTTCCCATCCACTCACTTGTTTATGTTTATCTGCCCTCCATCTTAGGCTATATTTATTATTTACTCCATTTATACCCACTGTTTCTCTCTAATGAGAACCTGAAACAACTCCAATCATTTTCCTCTCCTCCATTTTATCCTCACACCAAAAACCCCAGGAGGAAGTTTACACTGAGAATGTGTGATTGGCCACAAGTTACCCAGGGAGCATCCACAGTAGAGTGGGATTTTCAAACCTGATTCTCCTAGATCATGATCTGAAACTCTAACCATTACACCATACTGGCTTTCACGGGGTGGCTGCTGTTGAACAGTGCAGCAAGCAGCCAGTCCTGGGTGAGTTATGCAAGTTGAGTGGTAGCAAATCACCCAGTGGTTGCTGTGAGGCCTGGCTCCAGCAAGTCCTTTCTCAAAGGCCCAAGCAGCTCTGGAAAGGCCCTGCTCCTCCCTCTTCCTTTCGCCCACAGAAACTAAGACTTGAAGGCAGGCAATACTGTTGTTTCCTAAAACTGTTGGCACTGTTCCTATTATTTTTGAGGTTTTAACCCCCTCATGGTTTTTTTTTTTAAGATTTCAGGATTTTTGGAAAACTTGGGGCACTTTTCAATTTTGTAGTAAGATCAGTTTTGTCTGTTCACAGTTGCCTGGTCTTACCTTTGTGCCAGTAGGGGGAATTGGAGTGTGTTCTTGGATGGGGTGGGGACATTGTGCACTGATGCTCCATGATAAAATTGCCCTCAAACCATAGAGTTTTGCCCCGAAAGCAGACTGTCACCGTGTAATGGCCCAATGTAATGACATCACTTCTGTGTGATGTCATCATGTCAGGACCATCATTTGCAACATCGCTTTTTGGGGTTGGGTTTTCCCCACAGACTGGGTGGCTGGTAGTGGGCAGAAGCCCTGAAAAGTGAAGGATCCTCCACCCCAGCCCTGGGGAATGGGAACCACAAATATGGTGAACTTGGTTATTAGAATATATATGGATAATCAAAAGAATAATCAAATATTGTATAGTGATAACAAATATCTTGAACTATTAGCTGATGATATGTAAAATATTAATGACATTTGAACTATAAAGCTAAAAAAACCTCACTTGGTTTAAAGAAGTATAGAATTTGGCCTTGGTAAAGCCAAAGGCTGAGGTTACATAACTAGATCCCTGAACCTGTTTCAGACGGTCTTCATCATGAGCCAGATTCTATGCAAATGTTCACCAAAAAGCTAACTTTATCATGATGCAATATGAAACTAGTTTCTAAAATTAGAAAACCTAAGAATTACTGCTACAAGTAAAGTTACCAAGATAAAAGTGCAGAGCATCTCCATTGCATTTGGCTTGGACATATGGACATATGAAGCTGCCTTATACTGAATCAGACCCTTGGTCCATCAAAGCCAGTATTGTCTACTCAGACTGGCAGCGGCTCTCCAGGGTCTCAAGCTGAGGTTTTTCACACCTATTTGCCTGGACCCTTTTTTGGAGATGCCAGGGATTGAACCTGGGACCCTCTGCTTCCCAAGCAGATGCTCTACCACTGAGCCACTGTCCCTCACCAAATGTCCCTCTGAATACATTTATCTCTCATCTTGCCATGATAGGTGTGATCAGTTTTGTTAGGTATAATCTGTTCTTGTGTTCCAAATGATTATTACACTAGGAAAAGCAGACATAGCGGTTGAAAGTGTGTGCCAGTGAAAGGCTTTTGTGGAAGTTCAGCTAGCATACTTTCCTGTGCCATTAGGTATCCCTGTTGTCCTGCATGAACAAAGAACGATGCAACACTCTTCTGTAGCTATTGTTAGAGAATTTTGCACGCAGCAGAAGACACTGAAGGAGAGGGAGAGGCAAACACAGGAATTAATAGACAAGAGAGATAACTGTATTCAATGGTAGAATATATTACCAGGATAGTATCCAATATTCAGAGTCGTTGCCAGGCCAAGGTCATACACAGTAATCAGTACACACTTCAGTAGATAACAGTATACACCAGTAAGTATACACAGCACGATCCAAGCACAGCAGAATAGGATCCAACACCAGCAGTGTTTGCTGCCACCCAGACAGTGAGTCTCACAGTACCCACAATCCTTTCAGGAAGACAGAGCAAGCTCACTGAGCTTCCCTAAATACACACATCAATAATGCAAGCTCACCAGAGGTTGCATCGGCTCTGTGAGTCAGCACAAAGCCTAATTTCAGGTGAGGTCATTTCCACCTTACCTCAGTAACAGGTAACAGCTGGACCATGATGCAGCATGACTCAGCATGACATTGCAGAAACAACATTTACTATTACTAAGATGGAGTCAGTCAGCCATTTTAGGACTGAGTTCCAACAGCTATACATTCATATTCTTCTTCTTTCTCAAAATAAGTACATTCACAGGACTACTGCAACAGATAGAGTAAACAAGTTGCTTTTGTGTTAATTTGAAGTATTAGCTAAGACAGCGGTCCCTGTTAGCAGCTGGCCATGAGTTGTATAATTATTTCATTATATATGAAAGAGAGCCAGTTTGGTGTAGCGGTTAAGTGTGTGGACTCACAATCTCCTTTACTTTCCTTCCCCACAGCAGACACCCTGTGAGGTGGGTGGGGCTGAGAGAGCTCTCCCAGAAGCTGCCCTTTCAAGGACAACTCTGTGAGAAGCTATGGCTGACCCAAGGCCATTCCAGCAGCTGCAAGTGGAGGAGTGGGGATTCAAACCCGGTTCTCCCAGATAAGAGTCTACGCACTTCAACACCACACCAAACACTTTAGAAACAAAGTGCACAATTGTATCATCCTGAAACCATCCCTCCCTCCCCGCACCGTGGAAAAATTGTCTTCTACAAAACCAGTCCCTGGTGCCAAAAAGGTTGGGGACCGCTGAACTAAGATTATTGTTGCATCCAAACTGCTGGTGACTTTTCCTTGAAAAAAGAAGGATAATGTAAACAGGGTAGATTCTGCGAAATGTTTAGGTATTTCTGAACTAACATGACAATCTTCCTTCTGCATGAAAATAACATGAAACTGCCTTATACTGTATCAGACCTTTGGTTTGTCATGGTCAGTACTGTCTATTCAAACCTGCAGTGGCTCTCCTCAGTTTTATGCAGAGGTCTTTCCCATCACCTACTGTCAAATTCTTTAAACTGGGATTTAACCTCGGACCTTCTGCATGCTAAGCAGATGCTCTACCACTCAGCCATGGGCCCTCTTCAGAAATTTTATTGGCAGCAATGGGATTTGAACCTGTGTCCCTGAAGAGATTGGAGCCTTAATCCAGTGCCCTAGACTACTTGCCCATGCTACTGTATGAAGCTTTGTTTTCTCTTTCTTTAGCAATAATGGTGTTATGGTCAGAGAGAGAGATGAAAATACAAATCAACCCCTTGTGAAGTACAAAAAGTGTGGAAGATTTTCTATATCATACCTCTGCCTGAACTTAGACAGCTTTAAACATACTGCTTTAAATTTCAGGGAAAAAATTTGGCTAGAGCATTTTTCTTCTCCAGCATTGGCTGTTCCCACTAGCTCGCATGTCACTTTATGTCAGCTTGCCTCTGAGAACTGGTCCAGGCAAGCAGCTATTTTTGCTCTCGTGGATCTCTGCAGCCGTCAGATGCGGGTTCCAAGAGAAGGAAGCTAGCAACAGGAAAACTACTCGGGCCTTTCTTGTGGCCCATCTGGCCTGCTCCATTAATTAGCATTCTATTTTTAAATTGGTATTTTTGCTAACAAGGAAGGAGATTCTACAATCTCCTGTAAAGAATTTGCAGGGGAGAAAAAAGGTTGAGAAAGTACTTTGTTCTGCATGTTAAGCACAATATTTCCTGGTACAGGGGCAAGGTATTGGATTACTTCTCAGAATGTGATTTGGGGAATTCTGAATTCCCTCAAAGTCAAGATGGGTTTAGCAGAGGAGGTCCATGAGCTTAGTTTCTAGTAGTTTTTCCTCTAAAAGTTAGGTGTGGTGGTAAAAATTGCTGTAAAACTGCAGCCAACTTATGACAACTATTGTATAGTGGGTTCTATGCATTGATGAGCTGAAGGATAAGTGATAACCAGCTCTTTAATAAGTACAGTAATAAGTACAGCATGGTAGGTGGCTGCACTAACACAACTAAGAACTGGGCCAACAGGGCCAAACTTATATACATCTCTGGTTTCCCGCACAAGCACATTATTGGGTCATTCAAAGTGATGGGGGCTTGTAATTGGTCCTGCAGAGATTTGGATCCTGCAGCCCATTGTTGCAAAGTCCCCCAACTCAGTACATATGGCTCCAATGAGCCAGGCAGGAACACCCAAAGTCTTCACTTGAGTCCACATACATAACAAACTCAATAGGGTTTTCAAGCCAAGAGATGAACTGAGGGGGTTTGCCATTTCCTGCCTCTGCGTAGTACCCCTGGACTTCCTTGGTGGTCTCTCATCCAAGTACTAATCCAGGGGAACTCTCCTTGGCTTCTGAGATCATTCTCCTAGGCTGGGTCATCTAGGTTGGGGCAAAGAATCAGGTATACAGGAACTCAATTTGGGCTGCCACCGTAGCATGAAGGAAGGGTTACCTCCCACACGTCATCTTCACAACCTTCTATGTTGATCCAAATCAGGGTCCTGTATGCCTGAGGGTGAAAATTCTGACAGCCCTTTTCCCGGAACAGCTCTTTTCCTGCTTCTGAAGCCCTGAAATTATGTGAACCACTTACTTGTAATATCTTCAGTTCTCTTTTTGAATTGTCTCCCCCCCCCCCCCCCCGGAGACTTGAATAAATGATCAGGTTATTGAACATTTATTCAGCTGCATCAATATACCTCGAAGCATTTGTGTAAAATGAGCCTATATGGGCAGGGATTCTTAGTAAACCTTGTGGAGTTGGTTTTGCATATCTACTCAATACTTATTCTTTTCTTTTCCAATTTTGTGCTGCATTGTTGCATCACAGTGCTGCCACATTCCTTTCTTGATGGTCAGTTTAGCATGGAAAGCAGAAGCCATTGCAACAAAGACCACCACTAGCTCTGGAGGACGATCAGATAAAATGACTATATCTCCTAATTTGCTTTCAGTGTCCGATAATGTGCTTTTCTTTTTAAAAAAATTAATTGAAACACTTCCTCATCTGGAGAGACCTCTGGGCTAATAATAGTGAAGCAAATTCAGATAGAGTTACTGAACTGTATGCGATTACATTAAAAATACTGATGGAATTCAACAAGCGATATGGAACATCTGACTCGAATACCTATCTAGTGTATTGCTGCCCAGTTCAGACAAGAGAAACGTCACAGAGCAAATGACAAGGCATCTGCTGTCTGCAGAGAAGTTAACAAATGCTTCTGATGAGCTAGACAGTTTGCTGTGTTTGGAAAGACAGAATCTTTTAACAATGATGTATTGTACAGAAGGGAAGGGAGACGGAGGGAATATTAAAAAGATGGCTGTTTGGTGGTTTTCCTAATTGCCTTGAAACAGTGTAATTTCTTTTCTTTTCTTTTTTTTGTAGAAGGCATATCAAACCTTAACTTTTATTCAGAGTGTGACTTTTTTTCAAGACCATTTCATTTAAGGAATTCTTGGTCTTTTTTTTAATCAAGTACTTATACTGACAAGCTCTGTCTATTGTGACCATTAAATTAAATTTCTCTCTGACATCCAAATACCAAGTCAGCCTTCTGAGGATGATTTTGTTCTTTGAGACACTGTGACAGAGGGAAAGTGATTGTTACCTGGGAACACCAGCCTTTGTGGCTCTTCCTTACAAATGTCCTTGAGCAGGTTTCACGTTTTGGTGCATTTAAAAAAAAATTCTTCTGGATTTTTGTGGGGAGGGGGAGTGCACTACAAAGTACTAAAAGCTCCTTTCTTGTTAGGCTTGTACAAAATTTGAGTGCCTCACCTTTTTGGCAACCTGTCCCTTGAGATGCTTCATAGTTTTTTCTCCCAAGGTTCTGGGGAGCTAAGCCTACCAGGAAAACAGACAGAGAAAACAAGGGAGCCTGTGTGTTCTTAACATTTAAAAGACAAAAGAGTTGCCCTCCTTGTCCTAATGCTCCTGATGGCTCTTCATCTTACTGCTAGGACTGATCCTGTGATACTACTGAAAATAGCAAAGGCTAGGGGCTGTGCCAGTGCAGTCCTAGTCACCGCTGAAGTGAAATCAATCACATAATACTGGGCACATAATTAGGGTTGCCAGGTCTTACCTGGCTACCAGCAGGGGACTTTTTTTGAAACGATGCCTGCAAAATAGTCTGAAATGACATCATAAAGTTTTTTACCCAAATGCTAGAGCGTCCCCCCATGATGTGCCCAGTGTGATGAAATCACTTCTGGGTGACATCATCGCGCCGAATACATTGGGTAATGATAGAGCTCTTCAGGGACAGGGCTCCCCCACCAGCCAGCTCCATGTCAGTGGGTTGAAGGCCCCGAAATCAGGGGAACCTCTGCTGGCTGTGGGAGAATGGGAACCCTACACATAATACTGGGCACATTTCAGGCTGTTTTGCATGCTTCCTTTCAGAATGGGGATTAAAGAAACAGCTAGCTTCAGGACCAATCCTGTTGTTCTTGGCTCGCACAGATTCCGCTTCTTCATTTAGACACTTTTTGTCTGCTCAGCTCATAAGGTATCAATCACTTTGCAAAAATAACTTTCTACCTCAGTCACCCTTGTTGGTCTAAATATACGGATATAGAATCTGTATCCATGTGCCCACACATGGTTATATTCTGGAACTCTTCGGAAACTTTTGGTTGAATCCCTTTAGCACATTATTAATGAGAATGTTTCTTACATATAGCTGAAGAATTAATTCCAAGCATGAGGGATCATATATCACTGCTGTATTGGTACTGGAGCAGATGTTTTTTCTGTTGTACTGCCACTGTGACATCTAGTAAACGTGAGTAAGAATTTAATGGCACAGCGTGCTGAATTTAATTAGCTAATAAATTCTAGCACCTTGTGTTTTCCACCCTAAATTATCAAGGTGCCATTTATGTACCTGATCTATGCCCCAAGTTTCCTCTTGACTTCTTATCTCTGTACAATAAAGTGCTTGAATATTCCCTTTGAACAGGTTAAGGTGTTATTTTTATACCATACAAAACCGCCTGGCTTCAAGGTGTGTGCAACAGGTGGCTGATTAAGCCTATATCTTTGGTTATTGTGGCTTGACACATGCCTTCCTTTCATCTTGCTGGAATACCAAGTGCTATCAATGCTGAAACTGATGACACTACTTACTTGCAAAGATGCCCAACAGGGGGTGCCTCAAATGTTCAGTTCTGGAGTCCATTGCCAACTAACTCCATGCAAAGGCAAAATTCTCAGGTCACACAGAATGCTTTGTTAGGTGGAAGCAGAAAGCTTAGTCTGAGCTATCTACAGGATTATTTTATAACTAGGAATACGGCTCATTGTGAAAATAAATACAATGGGCTCTAGAAAGACACTGTGGTTGACAGACATGGAGTTGGCAGTCAGTGTAAATACACAGTACCGTAGAACGATAACCACCAATGTGGATGGAAAGCACAGCATACCTTGTGTCAGCAGAGACACCATTATATCCACATGCAGCATTGCACAACAGTGTGCAGGATGACCGTGTGTGCGCTTTGTAATTGTGGTGGGCTGGCACAGAGTGAAGGGGGAAGGGAGCTGATAGCATGGAGAGTGGCAGAAGAAAGCGGACACTGTTGGGCCTCACCAAACCTCTGTGGCACCTAACTAGACTTCCCAACCCTCCCGCCCTGGCGGGGGACCCCAGAATTTCCAGCCTCTTCCCCCGCTCCCCCAAAAAAACGGAAGGGGGGGAAGGGGGGAAATGGCGCCTCTTCTCCATAGCTGCTCCTCCGAGATGGGCTCAGCCTGAGCCCATCTTGGAGGAGCAGCTACGGAGAAGCGTGGCGAGCCCCGAATCTGGGTCCTTCTAGGACCCTGAGCAGCAACGCTGGAGGAGCGAGAGCAGGCCGGACTTGCGCCCTGCCCCTCCACTCCCTGCAGGGGCGAAGGTGGCCTGCGTGGGCAAGGGGGGCGTTCTTTGCTTCTCCGCCCGGCCCCTCTGCTGGGCCTACGGCTGCGTGGGCGGCAAGGGGCAAGCTGGGCTGGCCTCGGAGGAGACGGAGCCTCCTGCAGCCCGTCGCATCATGGCGTGGCTGCAGGGGAGATTTTGCCCGCCCGGAGGGAGAGCGGACTCTTCAGCGCACTTTTGAGCGCAGCTGGAGGGGGCGGGGCTTCAATGCTGCTATTGAAGCCCCGTTCGCCGGTCGTCAGTCCTCTCGGCGTTTTTGGCACTGCAGGGAGCGTGCTCGCGGATCGGAGCATCTGGGAGCATCGTGGGACGTCTGTTGGTTTGCTACAAGAAGACTGTTGTTTTAGGGGCATTCCAAAAAATATTTTGGTGTCCCTTCAAGTTCATTTTGCTTGATAGGCATTTGGGCGGTGGGAGGCTTCTTTCTTTTTAAGGGCCCTTGTTTGCTGGAGCTTCTTTGCCCCCCCCCACCCCCTGTTTTTCTTGGGGGGTGTAGATCATTGTTAAAATTGTATCTGTTAGTGCAATGTGAAAGGCTGGCGGAAGGTGGGAGGGGAGCTGCGCTGGTAGCCAGAGGGAGAGGCCCTCCTCGCCTTCCCTGCTGGCCGGTAGGGTTGCCAATCCCCAGGTGGGGGCAGGGGATCCCCCGGTTTGGAGGCCCTCCCCCCCCTTCAGGGTCGTCACAGCCTTGATCTTGGCTCCACCCCTAATGTCTTCTGGCTCCACCCCCAAAGTCTCCTGGCTCCACCCCCAAAGTCCCCAGATATTTCTTGAATTGGACTTGGCAACCCTACACCTAACAGTGCCATGCATAGGAGGCTGGCTGTCGGTAGGGAAGGTGGGAGGCAGGCTAAGGCAGCAATTGTGGACGAATGGAGGGAGGAAAAAGTGCTGGCTGTAGGGCCTTGCTGCATCTAAAACTGGCCACTTCCCTCCAAAAACCAATAATATAAAACCCAGTTCCCGCCCAGGAACTGGTTTTCCCTCCTGCAGCCTTCTGGGAGGCCAGCCTGAAAGACTTCCTGTCTCTCTAGGAGGCCTCCTCAGAATTGCTGCTTCCAGACAGGAGCGGAAGGAGGAAGAAACTAGGCCCCAAAGCTTGCCTCCAGTTTGATGGCCTCTTCCTGCCAATTCCCAGATAACCACAGCCTAAAATGGCGTTTCTCCACATAGACTGTATGCATTCTTTGCAGGGCTTTTTTTGTAGAAAAAGCCCAGCAGGAACTTATTTGTATATTAGGCTACACCCCAGACATCACCATTGTTTTCAATCAATTTATTCGGCCAATGACCAGTACAAGTCAAAAGCAAGAACTATTCAATAAAGCATTTAAGAATAGAATTGGTCTAAAAATAACAGAAATATATCTAAAATTTAACATTTAAAATCCATACGTAAGAACTTAAGATCTGCACCAGTTAGTTATCTCCAAAATTTAGAATCTATACATAAAATTTCACGCCAAATTCTGCAGGCTGCTGAGAAAAATTTAGCACAGCTAACATCATTGTTTTGCACAGAGCGTTTTTGTAGAAAAAGCCAGCAGAAACACATTTGCATATTAGACCAATGCCAAGCCAGTAAGTGGCATATTAGACCAATGCCAAGCCAGCCAGATATGAGTTCCTGTGCCTTCCTGCTCAAAAAAAGCCCTGTGTATTTGCATACTTGTAATATTAGTGGTAATAGAGGGAGATCTCCAGCCACCACCCGAAAGTGCATCTTTGAAACACTTTAAATATTTATTCTACTTGGTAGTATTTATGGACTGAAGTTCGCCAAACGGCACAGCGAATGGAGGTCTGGTCAATTTGCCTCTCATCTTGGGAGAGTCGGAATAAACACCGGAGGAGAGAAGATCATGGAGAAAAGAGCTGAGCTTTGCCCTTCAAGGACTTAAAATTGCGGACTGTTTACCCTTCTCTTTCTTGTTTTGTTTCTGTAATAGATTGTGCTTGTCATTTAAGTATTTTCTATTTTGGATACATAGTGTTTAGTATTGTGTTGGAATTTCATAACGTGTTATTGACATAAGTGCACAGTGGTTTTTCCTCCCCTGCTTCTACCACCCGAAGGGTGGCAACCATAATCTCTGTGGTCCACAACTCGGCTGTGGTTTCAAGAGAACTCCAGGCCTCACCTGGAAGTTGGTAACCCTAATATAATAGCTCTCAGTCCTGTCTGTTGTATGAATTGGATTCAGTGATGGTGTCTTTCCTGCATATGCTTGTGATAAGAAACGTAGAAATTTTTCTTATCTGATTTGATTTAGTTAGAGTAGGAATTCTAACTAAATTCTCATTTGTTCATAATCGCTTTTACATATTGCCAGTGTGATTCATGTTTTTCCAGTGTTCCCTGTATCTTCTTTTTTCACTTTTCCTTAATTACTTCTAAATGTAGTTTTTAACTAAAGCACTGAATGATTATTGGCTGGGAAAACAAGATTTTCACATTTATTGCAGAATAAACAAACTTCTGATTTTCTGATGCAGGCAGAAGTCTGAGCCTTGAAAACCTTGCAAGTGGAGAATGCCATGAGGAGCATTCAGACAGCACATAGTATCATGACTTAGTAACTAAACTTCAACCAAAGAGATGCCTGAAGTTTCTCTGTGGTTAGTTTTGGTAATACTGCCTCCCAAGTGGGTATCTTAGGTTGCTACACTCTATTTCCTCTCTATAAAATGGATTATTTGGTTTCTTGAATGTTTTCTATATTTTTAACAATGAATGTTAAAAATGAATGTCCGCATGTTCCCCAGAGAGGACTGAGTTCAGGGACACAAAATCCATCCCCAGACCAAAGGAGGCCAGGCTGTGTTCCACACGGACTAGGGCCTTCTCGATGGCAGCACCAGAAATGTGGAATGCCCTCTCAGAGGCCATAAGGGCCCTGCAGGATCTTTCTCAGTTATGCAGGGCCTGTAAAATGGAATTATTCTGACAGGCCTTCAACATCTAGCCGGGAGAGGACTGCCACCCTACACCACTGAGAAGCTATGATCATTATAGGATCACTATCAGAAATGAAAGATCCCACCTATATCATAGTTGTACAGCACCATAGAATGTTTTAAGATGTTTTAAATGTAATTGTATTTTATTGGTTTTAAATTGTAATTGCATATCTGAACTGTTAGCCGCCCTGAGTCTGCTTGAGGAGAGGGCGGGATAGAAATTGAAAGTAATAAATAAATAAATAATGCATATCCCTTAATAATATGCTGTATATGTAAACAAGGTTATCAATCCTGAGAGCAATCAGCGCTCAAGGAGGCGGTGGTCCGTCCCCTCGTGAAGAAAACAACGTTAGATCCGGCCGAATTGGCACACTACCGGCCGGTCTCGAATCTGCCCTTTTTGGGCAAACTTATTGAGAGGGAAGTGGCGTTGCAGCTACAGAGTTTCCTGGAGGATGCTTCTGTCCTTGACCCCTACCAGTCTGGTTTCCGCCCGGGCCATGGGACGGAGACGGTGCTGGTCGCCCTGGTGGATGACCTTCAGCGGCATCTGGATCAAGGCGGCTCGGCGGTGCTGATGTTGTTGGACCTATCGGCAGCGTTCGATACGGTCGACCATCAATATGCTGATGACACACAGCTCTATCTGCTTATGGGCGGCCGGCCCGCCTGCGCCCCAGAAAATCTGGACCGGGCGTTACAGGCAGTGGCTAGGTGGCTTAGACTGAGCGGGCTGAAACTGAATCCGGCGAAGACAGAGGTCCTTTGCTTGGGTCGCTGCGGCCCGGGAAGGGAAATCCCCCTGCCAGTTTTGACGGTGCGCCGCTGACAGCGTCAGGCAGGGTCAAGAGCCTGGGGGTGCTATTGGAGCCTTCTCTGACGATGGAGGCTCAGATAGCAACCACTGCCAAGTCCGCTTTTTTTCATCTTAGGCGGGCGAGGCAGTTGGCCCCCTTCCTGGAACGCGACGACCTAGCAACAGTGATTCATGCTACGGTCACCTCGAGGTTGGACTACTGTAATGCCCTCTACATGGGGCTACCCTTGTGCCGGACCCGGAAACTGCAGTTGGTGCAGAACGCTGCTGCCCGGCTGCTATTAGGGCTCCCAAGATGGGAGCACATTCGGCCGGGGCTCCGGGATCTGCACTGGCTGCCAGTAATATTCTGAGTCCAGTACAAGGTGTTGGTCATTACCTTTAAAGCCCTATATGGCCTAGGACCTGTCTACCTTAGGGACCATCTCTCCCCACACGTTCCCCAGAGAGTACTACGCTCGGGTTCACAAAACCTGTTGGTAGTCCCTGGGCCAAAGGAGGCCCGCCTAAAATCCACCAGGGATCGGGCCTTCTCAATAGCGGCACCCCATTGGTGGAACCAGCTGCCGGAGGAGGTACGGGCCCTGCGGGACCTAGGGCAGTTCCGCAGGGCCTGTAAGACAGCCCTCTTCCGGCAGGCCTATAACACCTAACTGATAATGAGAACACCTCTGGATGGAACAAAATGCTTTTATAGACCGCTGATTTTATCTTATCTTTGTTTTATTAATTATGGTTTTAATTGTATTTGTAAATGTTTTAAATCGAATTGTATGAATCACTATGCTGTGAGCCGCCCTGAGACACTTCGGTGAGAAGGGCGGGATATAAGTCCACTAAATAAATAAATAAAATAAATAAATAAATCCCCAGTTGGGCAAAAAGGCTCAGTGGGCACCTGTGTATAAGACATATAAAAATAGCAAGAAACATAGAAAGACTTCATAAGACTAGTAATATATTGAATCCAGAATGCTGCATAGCATATGAAAATACAGGTAGAGTAATAAACTATTGAATGCATATAGCAAAATTACAGAAATACACTAATAAACAATAAATCCATACTACTCAAGTGCAAACCACTCAGTGACAAAAAGTCTTTCAAATAGAGTCCCAAAGAAAACTGGCAGATGAAAGGTGGGAGAGCTCTTTCCAAACGACGGACTTTGGAAAACTGAAATTGTACTCTCAGACAACTCCAAGGTCTCTCACCCGACGATTGCTTGAGACCCCCAGAATTACAGCTCACCTCCATACAACAGAGATCCATTCCCCTGGGGAAAATGAATGCTTTGGAGGGTGGACTATATGGTATTGTGCTCCACTGATGTCCTTGTCCTGTTCAGGCTGCATCCCCAAATCTCCAGATATTTTCCAATCTGGATCTGGCAACCCTACCCCCTATCTCCCATTGGTGGCCAGGGGGGACCTGACAACCCTAAGGTTTATTCTGCATTCTCTTCTATTTATGTAATACCATTTTCTTCATTGTTTAACATATAACATCTAATACTTCTTGTTTTGTTTCAAAAATTCTGTAGCCATCCTCTGATTACGTTGGTTGACTGTGTAGACTTCTAATTGCATAGACTCCAATTGATTGCGTAGACTTAAACAACTGTATGATCTACCTTAAGTCTCAGAGAGAAAAGCTGATGATAAATAACCAAAAATATGTAATTTGTGTAACTGGTATGAGCTTTTTTTGAGCAATAGAAAACTGCCTCTTTCTCATGGCCCCATTTCGGGTATACGTACAGCGTAACAATATTAATCTGTCAAAATGCTTGAGATTCATATTGCTAAACCTGTCTCCAGTCGAGTCGGCTCAAACAGGGTTGGGTGGCCTTATTACTGACTATGTAGAGTAAGTGGCAATCTTCTCTTTCATGATTAGAATTTGCAGCGCTGCAGCCAGAGCAAACACAACTGCAGCTATCAGGTACACATCAAAGGCCTGTTTCTTAGTTTGATGTTCTGCCTTGCCAGGCCTTTTTTTTCTCAGCAGGTCAAAATCTTCTTTTGTTCTTTTGAACACTTTCGGGATTACAGGAGGGACCAATGACACCTGCTGATGGGGGCATCGGTTCTCAACTGCTGCTGAAGCCAGACTTCACCATTGGCTCTGGGAATTGATGAGACTTTTTAGATCTTCAGGAACTTCACAGTTCCTTCCACCCTTTTTAAAAATGCCAAACAATGGTGCCTAATCGCTGGGGATTTTAAAAAGCCTTAAGACATATTTTAAATAATGTCTAGTTTTTCCTTTCTGCCTGCCTCTTTCTTCCCCGGTTTCCAGTTTCCGCTTTTCATCTGATCGCTTGACAATGCATTAGCAAATCTCTATCAAAAATGCTACCAGTATACAAAAGAATAAAGTGAGATGGACAAGAAAAGCTGTCAGTGGGAGTCACTCATTTAATGACGTGAGCAATTCTGTGTCGGTAAGGAATGGGGAAGCAGAGCCACACTGCTCACTCCTCAGTTGGACTTTCAGAATTCATTATTCAGAGATGTAGGAAAACATTAGTGGCTCTTTGCTAGCGCAAAGACATTTTGAGACTCAAGATCTCAGAGCGTCTTGCCAGCTACCGTGTTTCCCCGAAAATAAGACACTGTCTTATATTTATTTTTTCTCAAGAAGACACACTAGGGCTTATTTTCAGGGGACGTTTTATTTTTATTAAGTATAATACAACCATCTACATTTATTCAAATACAGTTAAGTCATCTTCTTCTGGAACATCGTCATAACTCTCCAGACCCGGAATTCCATCCTGAATTTTTTGCGACTCCATTTCCTTTAGAACCATTGGCCCCAATCTTTCATGTCGAGCAATAGAGCTCTCATTAAATGAGCAGCTCTTATCCATGTAACCTGCTTGGATTGCATTGGTAACAACACTGTCAGTTATTTTTATTCCATGAATTCTTCACCCAAATCACGACCTCTTGCAGGCTAGGCTTCACAAAGTTTCCACACTGATTTCTTGTCATTCTATTTTCAATGTAGTCATTAATTTCCATACACAAATGGTCTTTGAATGGCTTGTTTATTGCAATATCAAGGGTCTGCAGATAGGCAGTCCTTCCTGCGGGAATCATTATTTGATCTATTTTTCTCTCTGCAAGGAAGTTCTTCATATCTTTAGCATGGTGAGTGCTGGCTGAATCCCAGACTGGCAGACCTCTTTGGCCACCTCACAAAACAAGTGGCAGCATTAAACCAAGCCACTTCCTTATAACTGCTTGTGAGCACCAGGCTTTTTCTGTTTCAAGAACATAAATGCCAGAAATACGTTCAATCTTATCTTTCTTGCCCTTAGTGATGATAAGAGGTGTAGCTTTCTTTCCATCCAGATGTGTCAGCTTGTGTTCAATTGCATCCTATTGATCCTAACCACATTGCCTATACTGTTTATTTGCTTAGAACTAACCCTAGGGCCCTTTGATAGAATGCTAGGTATGCCAACCAGGGGGAGGGAAGAGCAGGGCGCCAGAGGCCATAAACGGCGGGAAGACCAGAGGGAGGCGCCACCGCTTCCCAGCCGCTGCAAGGACATCGGCCGAAGGGGGGAGGCTGGATGGCCCAGGAAGGGAGATAGCCAGTGTGTGAATCAAACACCTTGGAGAGGGAAAATAACTTTGTTTTGAGAATGATTTAGAGGCCCCTGTCTTTGATGTGCCCCCATAAATGCTAGTGCCTTTTCAATGTATGTTATCACTCTCAAAGACCTTCTGCAGCAGTAACATTGTATATTCAATAAAAGAAACTTATTTCAAAAGAAAGAGTTCTATTATTTTGAAGAATCAATGAACCCTGCGCTGACAAAATACAGGTAACACGTGAACTTTCGTGACCAGTGGAGAGAACGTAGATTGAGGAGGCACCCCTCTGTTCAATTGTTGTTTGGGCTCCTTGACCCATAAACACTGCAGTTTCATCCATGGCAATCATGTTGCAAGGTTGGTATTTAGAAAAGTTGATGCCATCAACAAAGGACTTGAATGCAAGTACTCGCTTAATAACTTCTGCATCTTCCAACTTAAACAGTGTTGTTGATTTTCTTAGAGACAGTTCATATCGCTGAAGGAAGCCATCCAGCCAGTGTTGTGATGCTTTGAATTCTGGGGATATTTCGAACTGTGGTGCCATTGCAAGGGCAAATGCTTGAATGTCAGCCCCGCGTACAACCAAAGCCTTTGCTCTCCTGTCAGCAATCCATTCACAGATTATGTTTTCCAGCTCAGGAAATAAAGGTTGCCGACCTGAACCACACTTGCATTTCTTAGCATTTGCTCTGTCCACATGTAGACTGAGGTTATCGTATTCTGCTCACCATTTTCGGACCATTCGGATATCCAACTTCTTCTCTTTGCAGAAAGCCATAAGATTCTTTCCCTGGGAGTCCTCGACAATTCCTTTCTTGTACTCAACAGAATAGCTCTTTCTTTTTGCACTCATCTTGTCTAGGGGTACAGATACTCATGAAAAGCAGAAATAGGCCAGCAAAGCAGATGTGTAAGGGCTGAGTCCAATCTGCACAGTGGAGCTGGGATGATCTTTCTGGGATCAGTAGCAGACTGCTTGCTGAAGGTTTTCCCCTATCCCCTGGTGTTTGTGGTGGGGGGTGAGAGAGGCCCACAGACTGTTGTTGATTGGTGCTGGGGAGCAGCTGGGGAGCAGCACCTTTACTGGTGTTTCTGTAGGGTGAGAAAGGCCCACAGACTGTTGCTGGATTGGTGCTGGGTAAAATAGCAGCCACAGCTTTCCTTCTTCCCCCTGGGGACACACAATATGGTAAAAAAGCAGAGCGTCCTGCTCCTCATTTCACTTAGGAGACTTTCACTGTAGAGACCTCCAGTCTCTATGTCTCCATCTCCACCTGAAGCCTCAGCGTGCATAGGATGGCCGGGACCTGACAGGGGGAGCCGACTTTGTTGGTGGGGCTGGTGCTAGTGATGCGTGAACTCCTTTCCCCTAGCCGTTCGTGCGTGCGCAATAGGATGCCTGCGACCGCGGTTACCAAATGCGCGCCCACACATGCGCAAACGGCTAGAAGAAAGGAGTGATGTGGTTGCCACCCGTGCAAGTGGGAACGGCTCGGAGAAAGGAGTTGTAGCAGATAAAAGGTATTTCAGTCTTCCTTACCACTCTGCGCCTAAATTCATGGCGTGGCTATGCAGATACGCTGCATAGCCATGCCCATCACTAGGTCTTATTATCAGGGTATGGCTTATATTTAACAAATGCATAGAAATCCTGCTAGGGCTTATTTTTTTGGGTAGGTCTTATTTTTGGGGAAACACGGTACTTGCCTCCCTTTCCATTCAGTGTGGTGCACTGCTTTGTAAAAGGCCCTTATATATCTTTGTATTGGAGGGATAGGCACAAGTAATCCAAATCTATTTTGGTACAGGTGGGGAAAAGCCACCAAGGAGGAGTAGAATTATTTAATGACTGGAATACTCATTTGAGTATTTGAAAGGCATTTATTTAGAGGAGGGCAGTAGGGGATAGGACCTGCGATTACGGAATTAAATTAGGGATGGAAAGGTACCAGCTGGATATTAGGATTTTTTTTTTTTAAGTAAGAGTAGTTCAGCAGTGGAATCAGCTGCCTGGTGATCTCCAGTTCACTGGAAGTCTTCAAGCAGTTGCTGAACAAACACTTGTCAGGGATGTTTTAGGCTGACCCTCCATTGAGCAGGAGGTTGAACTAGATGGTCCCTTCCAATCCTATGGTTCTGTGATTCCTTGTGAAGGACAGCTGTGCTGGCTAACCAGAGTTTGGCTGCTGTTAGAACTCTGGTTTTCTTAATTTCCTAAATTTGAAGCTGAGTGCTCTGATTGGTTTCTCCCCAGGGGATGGATGTGAAAGTTTGTAGAACTGACCTTTTGGACCTATGGATATGGTTCAAGCCCTGGTTGGTTTGTGCTTCATGTATCTCATCATGTATATTATTGCCTGTGGCGATTTTGTGCAATGCAACAATGATGTGCAGAAGAGTTTGGTGAATTTCTTGATGCATAAAAAGAACTAAATGTATTTTGGGCCATGCTTGGATCCTATATGGGATGGAGAAAGTAGAGAAAGAAGTACTTTTCTCCCTTTCTCACAATACAAGAACTCGTGGGCATTCGATGAAATTGCTGAGCAGACAGGTTAAAACGGATAAAAGGAAGTACTTCTTCACCCAAAGGGTGATTAACATGTGGAATTCACTGCCACAGGAGGTGGTGGCGGCCACAAGTATAGCCACCTTCAAGAAGGGTTTAGATAAAAATATGGAGCAGAGGTCCATCAGTGGCTATTAGCCACAGTGTATGTGTGTATATAAAATTTTTTGCCACTGTGTGACACAGAGTGTTGGACTTGATGGGCCGTTGGCCTGATCCAACATGGCTTCTCTTATGTTCTTATGTTCTATATCATTGGAACCTACATCAGTGAGTAAAGAATAAACCAATTAGCCTTGATTCAGGCTGTCTGGTGTTCTTTCCATGCATGTGGCTGTTTTGTGTGACCCCTATTCTAATTGGCCTCACTGTGCAATATGTCTACACACTTCCACTGAGTGTATCTGGCAGGGATTGTGAGATGGACCTTAGAGTGTTAAAATGATGTTCTCCCTCCCATCACTATGTTTAATGTGTGCTTATGAGATGGGTAGGGGTTCAGATTCATGGTGGTAGTTGTGAATATAGGACCAGAAAGCCATACCTATTTTTGACTGATTATTCAGTGAATGAAAGTTTTTCTTTGACAAATAGTGTGCAAAGCAAATCAAGATACCATATAAAATATTAAAGATGATTTAAATTAGTGGAACAGAACAAATATAGGATCATAAATATATATAAAAAATCATTTAATAAGAACGTGGTGCCTTTTTCTCCATGTAGGTCAGCCTTGCAAAAAATAAATTCACAAAAATAGTATACGTCTGGATTTCAAAGAAGTTTAATTTTTGACTGACACTAGGGCTATTCCCTAACTGAATATTACGGCTAACTTTTATCCTCCATACCATTTCATTGTTGAATAACATCAGCTCTCTGTGGATTTCCACTAATCTGTTGTTAATGCTTGTATTCAAGTAAATGTAAGTAAAAATGACAGATGTAAAAACTTGCATTTCCCATTCCAGTGAGGTGTGAAAAATATTTGGGAAATGTCTTTTTTGTGTGTGGAGGGGCTTCATCTGGTGATAGAGCCTAACTTCATGATGAAAACATGTAACTGTGGAAGTGCACTGGGAATTTTTAGACACGTGGCGGGGGGGAGATTGCTATAAGGAACTGCCAAAAGCAACAAAATACAGAACAACAATTTTACATTGGTTTTTCCTAATAATTCCACAACATTATCACTGTTACTTTATCACGTTCAGAGAATTTGCATTTAATATGATAGGATTTATCATAAAGGATTCAAAGAAGAGAAGGAAGTTTTGGATATTGTATGCAGAGCTTTTTTTTTTTCCTGGGGGAACACAGTGGAAAGAAGTTCCAGAACCTCTTTGTGGAAACAAAATTCTCAAAAAAATGTTTAACAGTTTACACCAATTGTCTACTAGGATTGTTCCTTAGAGAACTCTCAGAATTAACCAGACTGTTGCTTAACCAAGGGAGATTGTTTTATTAATAGGAAATTAATAAAATAATTCACACATACAGAGAATAAATGTGCATAGAAAACCAAGTGCACATATGTTGCAGACATACAGAGGTAACGTGAGAGTTTTTAGGAGGGATTTTTCCGTGGGGTAATACCAACCTGTCCAGACAAGGTCCAGAAGTCCATGGAGCAGAGGATGTGACCAGGGCTGGCTCACCCACTAGGCAAACTAGGTGGTTGCCTAGGGCCCGAGAGGCAGGGGCGGCAAATTGGGCTCTTACCCCCCCTCCGGTGCCCCAGGCAAGTGCTTAGCTTGCCTCCCTCCCCCGTCTGTGCTGCTGCCAGCCCCCTCCGGGCCACCTGCCCACCCCCCTGGTGCAGCGTCCCGCCCCCCCAGCGCTCCGCTCGCCTGTCCGCTGCTGCTCCGCATGTTTGCTCCCTTCCAGCAAAGCTTACTTTTAGCCAGTGAGTAGGGGGAAGAGAATGAGCGAGCGGAGCGCCGCCGTTTTTAGCAGTGGCTAGCAGGTGAGCGGAGCGCAGGGGGGGTGTGGGGGGCAGCGGGGAGTGGGCGCAGAGCGGCAGGGGGGAGCCGTGGGGGCGCTTTGGGGGGGTGCCAGGCAGAAAGTCTGCCTAGGGTGCCCCAGGGCGTCGAGCTGGCCCTGGATGTGACTATGGAAGACCCAAACAGAGTTTGGGGGTGCAAGTGTCTAGCAAGATGAGACAAACTGAGCATGTTCAGAGTGTCTGCTTAAAGAGTCAAAAATGTATCCTGGAATTCTGGCTGGGTGTGTTAAGTGATTTCTACAATAGTTTGGTGGGATTCCCATTGTGTAGTGAGGGTGAGTTGAATGCTTCCCAGGTGCTAGACACAAAAGTGTAATGTTCTATGTTTGCTCAGGGAATGGGGCCAGTAGGTGGCTATGTGACCAAGAGGCACTGCCTGTTCATACAGGAGCACCCCAATAGCTAGAGAGAGTGTGAGGCCCCTATTCCTGGAAACAAAATGGAGTTTGATCAGAAACAGGCCAAGGAAATACTTCATTCAAAATGGAGAGCCAGCAGAGAGCTTGTTCTGGTCATCACCTAAGGCATCCTCTTGACATGGCCCTCTTCCCCGCCCAAACGGAATGCATATGGACAATGGGGTCTGCTGGTAAGTATGACTCATAACTTAATCCTCAGCTACTGATCAATGACCCATCCCTCAGGCCCATTAGTTCTACTCAGCCTCTTCTATGCTAATGCCTACCATGTCGCTCAAGGTCTTTGTCTACTACACTGATTTCCTTCCTAGGTGTCGAAACCAAACCAGTTTAAACCCATTGACTGCATCCTGACCCATCCTTCTAGTGATTACTGTATAAGCACTATCTATTGCTACATGGAGATCCATCCAGGTGACCAGAATCAGCTCTGCTCATTGGCTTGAGGTGAGCACCCAATCGGGTATCCAGAAAAGACTCATCACTGCCCACCACAAGCCAGCCCCTTTTCTGGGAGGACCTCATCCCCTCCAAAGATTATAAACATGAGAGCAAGCCACACCTCCTTGTTCAGTCTGAGCACATGTAACCAGATTGCCCCTCCATTACTCTAAGTAAGGGGGCCCCACAGACATGGCACGATGGTAGTACATGTCTCCATCTTCAAGTTGTAACTGGACTAGGTAGTATCACCCTGTCTATGTTTTACCCTTGTGTTACCCCTATCAATTTCATCTCTATTTTTCTTAGGAACTGTGTGATTGTTGTATGAATTATTTACCTTGTTTGAATGTGCAATTGTATTTTTATATATATTCTTCTAAGTAGACATTTTTATTTTAAACTATTTTACTGTTGGAGTTTTCTGTCTGAAACTGCACCCCAATAAATAGGTAAAAGATATCTCCTACACTCTGCCAGGGTCTCCTCTGCTAATTCTCCCATCAAAGAGGAGATCCACAGCAATTTTGCTAACAGCTATTCGGTAAAAATGTGGAAGTTACTTATTTTCTTGATAGTCTGGAGCTGAGGAGAGGAAATGCAGATGAAGGCTATCAACTAGAAGAATAGTTTTCAGGAAATATGTGATTAGATGGAGGGGAGAGGTTCTGCTGAACCTGGAATGTGATATTGTTGACAATAGGAGATATAGTATCAGTCATAATCCATTCATACCAATAGAGATGGGCTAGAGGTAAAATCGTTTGTCCATTTTTGTTGCCAGACAATAGTCAGCCTCTTAACACATTGGAAACTGGGACCTTTGGATTATAGCAATTGCTTATCCATTGTTCCACCAAGGAGGAGAGGAGATTGGGTTGGGGGAACTGCACAGAGGAATGTGGCAACCAGCCCTGTCTTTGGCACCTGTATCTCTCTCAGGTCCAGCAATGGCTCCTTACAGGCTCAACTTTGATGTCATTCCTAGCACTGCTGTGAAAACCAATAGTTTTTGCAGGGCATTGGAGTGCATCTGCTCTGGGGAAAGACCACCCCTTTGTTGGAGGGCTGTTGCCCTTGGTAGCATTAGTTTGGTATAGCAATTAGAGGGTCAGACTAGTATTTGGAAGATTTGGGTTCAAATCCCCACTCTGGTCATACACTTGCTGGGTGATTTTTGTGCCAATCATACTTTCTCAGTAGGATGTATTTTATAGAGTTGTTATGAGGATAAAACAGAGACAGGGAGAACCATGCCCAGAGGTATAGGTCAAATATGAAAATATTAGAAATTGCAGTGAGTTGTGTTCTGTTAATGTCATAGGCATCGTTTTTGCTGATCTTTCTCTGACTTTGCTGAAAAGTAGAAAATGAGGAGAAAGGAGGAAGAACAATATTCAAAACAAGTGAGGAAAATTAATCCCTGTAATTCAGCATTAGTTCACTCTTGAATCATTCGATAGAAGGTAGATCCTTGAGTTCTTAAGGGTAGTACAGCCCAATCCTAAACACATTTCCCTGTACTTTTAGTGCTCTATAAGTAATTGGGCTTAGTATTTCAGTCATGAAAGGAGCATTCACTGAAGCATATCCTGATGCTGGGAAAGACAGACGGCAAAAGAAGAAAGGGACGGCAAAAGATGAGATGGCTGGACAGCATTACTGATGTAAATAACACAAATTTGAGCAGAGGATGGTTGAAGACAGAGGGCCTAGCATGACTTGGTCCATGGGGTCACAAAGAGTCAGACTCAACTGTGCAACCAGGGCCAGTTCGCCCACTAGGCAAACTAGGCAGTTGCCTAGGGCACTGGGAGGAGGGGTGTGCCAAATTGGGTTCCCCCCTGGTGCCCACGACAACCGCCTAGTTTGCTCCCCCGCTGCCTGCCTTCCCTCCCTCTCCAGCGCTGCAATGCAGCTGCGCTCCGTGGCTCCCCTTTCTCAGAGGAATGCCAAGCCATGCTGCGCCGAGGCTGGACTCTACTGGCTTCGATGCATGTAACACTTTAAAGCCTCTGCGGGAGAAGGCTTTGCTCCCCCTCACTTATAGTTCCAGGAAGGAGGGAAGTGAAGCTTTCTCATGTGCGGGCTTCAAAGCGTTAGATGGTGCGCCAGCCACATCGAAGCTGGTAGGGTCCAGCCTGAGCACAGCACAGCTTGGTGCGCCTCTGAGGAGGAGGGGGGGCAATGGAGCATGGCTGTGTTTTGGACACTTAGGGCAGTGTTTCCTCGAGGCAGCAAATTTAAAATACAACTCTGTTCTTTAAAAGCTACTTAATTTTATTTATATGTCAGTCTCATCAGTTCTTTTAGCCTTTGAAGAAAGTGGACTATGTCACATGACACTGGGTGTCAAACCACTCATACTTAAAAGTTCCAAGTATATCCACATATTGCAAAGAGGGTATTTTTTAAAGGTATCATTTTTTATTCAGCATCTGTTGTCGGAGCGAACATGGACAGATGCTTTGAAGGCATGGGGACCTATAGCTTCTTTGTTTTCCTTGATGTCCTCTCTGTATTTTGGCACAAGCCACAATATTTTTCTTTTTCTTTGCATCCAGTTTTATCTCTTAAAAAATGTATTCAGTGATATTCTCCTTAATGGATGTCTCAAGGCATTGTTTTCTGTAGCCTTTTTTGCAAGTGTCCTAGTAAGCTATTCATAAAATGAGAGACAAAACTGCTACACTTGCTGCTATGCTGCACTTGGCACGCATAACTTATGTGTAGCCATTTATTCAGATGCAATGTCCAGTAATTGAATTTTCAAATAAGACTGTTAATTAAAAAAAAGATAATTGTCTGGAGGTTGCTATTTGAAGAACAAGGTAGAAAGCAAATTGGTAATTTTAAAAAATGTATTTCATCTGTGGATTGCAGTCAAGCAACATTTTAAAATAACAAATAATTGTGTTTCACAATGAATTTATTGTGGCATAAACTTTTATGAGCCATAACCTGGTTGTCAGATTTGCTACAAGACGTTTTGTTATTTTGACACAAACAGCCACAGCAAACCCACCTGGAAATTTTAAAAAATATCTGTATTTTAGAATAAATCTTAGAAGCAGAAAGCAGAAAAAAGATAATTGTGAAAGGCATACAAAATGGTGGAGAAACCCCACATAGCCTTCTATTAAGATGAAGCTATTCACCCTTCCCTCACAAACATCTTGTAGGGTTTGTTGGGAAACACAACCAATATCCCTATCCCTGTCACAGTTATACTGTTGGATGCTGCCGCTGTGAGGTTAACAATGGGTTATATCTATTGAATCAATAAAAGAAGCCAAGGCCCTCAATTTGCAAGGCTTGTGAATGGCTGCAAACAGTAGGATGTTTTGGAGAACATTAATACTTAGGGCCACCATAAATCAGAAGTGACTTGATGGCACCTCCCTCCCTCCCTCTCTCTCTCTCTCACACACACATCCTACCCTTTGATTAGGTCAGAAGGTGAAGGAACTGGGCGCACAGGTTGTGTTCTTGTCAGTTCTTCCTGTTGAAGGCTGTGGCTTAGAACAAAAAAGAAGAATACTTCAAACAAATGACTGGCTACGTCGATGGTGTTGTCAGGAAAGATTTGGATTTCTGGACCATTGCTTACGCTTTCAAGATGGTGGTCTTCTATCAGGAGATGGTTTGCACCTTATGGTGGTAGGGAAAAGGCTAACAGCCTTGTTAACCTAATAAGGAGGGCTTTAAACTAAATTGTATGGGGGAGTGAGACAATAATTCAAAGCCTAGTATGATGCCAGAAACTGGGGATAAGAAAGTTAATGATTTGCAGAGTAAAATCCCAGAGTAAAATCCCATGGTCAGAAATACTTGCAGAGAGTGGCGCAAACACTAGGTAATGTGAACTTGCAGTTTTATATGGAAACTCAACCCTCAAGATGCACAAAATGTGGATTCCGATGTCTCTACACTAATGCACAGAGTATGGAAAACAAACAGGAGGAACTGGAAGTCCTAATACGGGAAGGAGACTATGACATAATATGCTTTACTGAAACTTGGTGGGATGACACTCACAACTGGAATATTAGGATTCAGGGGTACAACTTATTTAAAGGGACAGGCAAACGAGAAAGGGCGGGGTGTAGCAGTATATGTGAAGGAGGTATATACTTGTGAGGAAATAAGTGAATCTGAGCATGGCAGCTCAGTTGAGAGTCTCTGGGTAAAAATAAAGGAGTAAGAAAAAACAGTGATATTATTGTGGGGGTCTGCTATAGACCACCAAGCCAGGCAGAGGATTTGAATGAGATGCTCCTACAACAGATTGCAAAGTTTTCCAAGAGAAGGAATACAGTGATCATGGGAGATTTCAATTACCCAGACATCTGTTGGAAGTCCAACTCTGCTAAAAATGAAAAGTCAAATAGATTCCTGACTTGTCTTGCTGACAACTTCCTTTTCCAGAAAGTGAGGAAGGAAACAAGGGGATCTGCTATCTTGGATTTGATTCTCACCAACAAGGAAGAATTGATTGAAGAAGTGGAAATAGTGGGCACCCTGGGCAGTAGTGACCATGTGATTTTGGAATTTACAGTCTTAGGGAAGGAAAAAGCTATATGTAGCCAGACTTATAGGCTGGACTTCAGAAAGGCAAACTTTGATAAACTTAGAACTATGCTGAGTAAAATCCCATGGTCAGAAATACTTAGGAAGAAGGGGGTTCAGGAGGGGTAGGAGTTTCTTAAAAGCGCGAAATACTGAAAGTGCAATCACAGATTATTCCTATGAGAAGAAAAAAACGGAAAAAGCCTAAAGAAAACGAGTTAGCTCCATAAACAGCTCTTTAAAGACTTGAGAAATAAAAAAGACTCCTTTAGGAATTGGAAGGAGGGCCTTATAACCAAGGATGAATATAAACAAATCACCAGTGCTTGTAGAGAAAAAGTTAGGAAAGCTGAAGCTCAGTATGAGGTTAGGCTGGCCAAAGATACTAAAAACAACAAAAAAGGTTTTTTTTTCTTTCGTTCTTTTTCGTAAGAAAAAGAGCAAAGGCATGGTAGGCCCATTGCTAGGGCAGGAAAGTGAAATTGTAATGGGTAATTTAGAGAGCGTGGAACTGCTCAATTCCTACTTTTCCTCAGTCTTCTCTTCTAAGGGAAATGGTTCTCAACATGGCAAAAACAGAACATATAAGGAGGGTATGAAGTTCCAACCTAGAATCAGCATAGGGGTAGTCCATAAACACCTATACCGTTTTCGCACACAGCTTACCATGCGGTCACGTTCCTGTTCTCTCCGCACTGTCCATCGGATTTCCCATTATCTGCGTCGAAGTTACAGGAAATGCTGCGGCTTTTGCATAGCAAACGTAAACCGCTAAAACCCAGTTTACGTTTGCTACACAAATGCCGCGGCACTTCCTGTAACTCCAGCGCAGATAGTGGGAAATCCAACAGACGCTGCGGAGAGAACAGGAACGTGACCGCATGGTAAGCTGTGTGCGAAAATGGTACTAGTTTCTTTAAATGAAACTAAGTCCTCAGGGCCAGATGAACTGTATCCAAGGGTTCTAAAAGAGCTTGAGGGTGTAATTTCTGAGCCTCTGGCTATTATTTTTGAGAATTCTTGGAGAACAGGAGAGGTGCCAGAAGATTGGAGGCAGACAAATGTTGTCCCTATTTTCAAGAGGGGGAAAAAAAAGAGGATCCAGGTAACTACCGACCTGTCAGCTTGACCAGGAAAAGTTTTAGAACAAATCATCAAACAGTCGGTCCTGGAACATTTAGGAAGAATGGATTTGATTACTAAGAGCCAGCATGGGTTTCTCAAGAACAAGTCATGTCAAACTAACCTGATCTCTTTTTTTGAGAAAGTGACTACCTTGCTGTATCAGGGGAATGCTGTAGACATCGTTTATCTTGATTTCAGTAAGGCTTTTGATATGCTTCCACATACTATCCACCCGGGATCGGGCCTTTTCTGTCGCAGCTCCACTGCTGTGGAATCAACTCCCTGAGGAGGTGCAGGCCCTACGATGCTTAGATCAATTTCGTAGGGCCTGTAAGACCCACCTTTTCAAGATGGCCTTCAACTAATGACAAAGCTAGGAAATGCTGCTGAAAATGCTTTTAGTTACTGAATTCCACTGAAGATCTAATGCTTATAACGCCACATTGTTAAATGTTAATTTTAATAATCTATAATTTTGTTTTAACCATGTTTTTATAAGTATAATTGATGTACAGTGTATTTTATGTTGTGAGCCGCCCTGAGCCTGCTTCGGCGGGGAGGGCGGGATAGAAATAAAAAAATATTATTATTATTATTATTATTATTATTATTATTATTATTATTATTATTATTATTGTTATTGTTATTGTTATTGTTATTGTTATTGTTATTATTATTATTGATAAGTTGGTAAAATGTGATTTGGATCCTGTTACCATTAGGTGGATCTGTAACTGGTTGACAGATCGCACCCAAAGAGTGCTTGTGAATGGTTCCTCATCCTCTTGGAGAGGAGTGACAAGTGGAGTGCCTCAAGGATCTGTCCTGGGACCTGTTTTGTTGAACATCTTTATCAATGATTTGGATGAAGGAATAGAGGGAATGCTTATTAAATTTGCAGATGATACTAAATTGAGAGGGGTTTCAAATACAGTAGAAGACAGAAACAGGATACAGGGTGACCTTGACAGGCTGGAAAACTGGGCTAAAACCAATAAAATGAATTTTAACAGGGATAAGTGTAAAGTTCTGCATTCAGGTAGGAAAAATCCAATGCATTGTTATAGGATGGGGGAGACTTGTCTTAGCAGTAGTATGTGCGAAAAGGATCTAGGGGTCTTAGTGGATCATACGCTGAACATGAGTCAACAGTGTGATGCCGTGGCTACAAAGGCAAATGCAATTTTGGGTTGTATCAACAGAAGTATAGTGTCCAGATCACGGGATGTGATGGTATCGCTTTAGTCTGCTCTGGTAAGACCTCACCTGGAGTCTTGTGTTCAGTTTTGGGCACCACATTTTAAGAAGGATATAGACAAGCTGGAACAGATCCAGAGGAGGGTGACAAAGATGGTGAGGGGTCTGGAGACCAAGTCCTATGAGGAAAGGTTGAAGGAGCTGTGGATGTTTAGCCTGGAGAGGAGGCGGCTGAGAGGTGATATGATCACTATCTTCAAGTACTTGAAGGGCTGTCATAGAGGATGGTGTGGAATTGTTTTCTGTGGCCCCAGAAGGTAGGACCAGAACCAGTGGGTTGAAATTAAAAGTGTTTCTGGCTCAACATTAGGAAGAACTTCCTGACCATTAGAGCGATTCCTCAGTGGAACAGGCTTCCTCGGGAGGTGGTGGGCTCCTAAGTATTTCTGACCATGGAATTTTACCCAGCATAGTTCTAAGTTTATCGAAGTTTGCCTTTCTGAAGTCCAACCCATTCTGGGGCCACAGAAAACAATTCCACACCATCCTCTATATGATAGCCCTTCAAGTACTTGAAGATGGTGATCATATCACCTCTCAGCTGCCTTCTTTCCAGGCTAAACATGCCCAGCTCCTTCAACCTTTCTTCATAGGACTTGGTCTCCAGACCCCTCACCACCCCTCCTCTGGACCTGCTCCAGTTTGTCTATATCCTTCTTAAAATGTGGTGCCCAAAACTGAACACAATACTTCAGATGAAGTCTTACCAGAGCAGAGCAAAGTGATACTATTACTTCACGTGATCTGTACAATTTACTTCTGTTGATCCAGCCCAAAATTGCATTTGCCTTTTTAGCCATCACATTATACTGTTGACTCATGTTCAGCATATGGTCCACTAAGGCCCGTAAATCCTTTTTACACATATTACAATTCTCCCCCATCCTATAATCACGCATTGGATTTTTCCTACCTAAATGCATAACTTTACATATATCCCTGTTAAAATTCATTTTATTGGTCTTAGCCCAGTTTTCCAGCCTTTCAAGGTAATCCTGTATCCTGTTTCTGTCTTCTACTGTATTTGAAACCCCTCCCAATTTAGTATCATCTGCAAATTTAATAAGCATTTCCTCTGTTCCTTCATCCAAATCATTTATAAAGATGTTGAACAAAACAGGTCCCAGGACAGATCCTTGAGGCACTCCACATCACTCCTTTCCAAGAGGGTGAGGACTGGATGGGCCATCGGGCTCATCCAACATGGCTTCTATTATGTTCTTATGTTTTTATATTCTTATGCTTATTAAGAAGGATGTGCTATTGAACTTAATATCACATCACAAATCCCATTTCTTTTTTTTAATTAAAATTTTTATTGTAAAAAAGTACTTCACACATACATCATACATTTTAAACATAACCACAAACTTTAACCTGCTAAGTATACAAATCTATGCTATTAATAATATTATTAATAAACAAAGTTTAGATATTTTCTGGAAGCTTATACAAAGTTTTTTGATGGTTTTGTACAAAATCAAAAAAAGGAAAGTTTTTCCATAAAATTGTTAGCTTCAGAATTAACATTTGACTGTTGCAAGTTGTAAGCAATTTTATCCATTGTAATTATGTCCTAAATCTTCAGGAACTGTTGCCGTTTAGATGGCAAAGATGTTGATTTCCAGTACTAAGCAATTAATATTTTTGCTGCTGGTAAAAGCATCGTTGTTAATTCAGATCTATGTTTTGGAACTTCATTAGGCGACCATAGATTTAATAAAATAGATTCAGGAGTAACAGGAATCTTATGGTTAATAATTTGCTCGATTGTTGGTACAATTAGTTTCCAAAATTTCAAATCAAAGGGCATTCCCACCAACTGTGGATAAATGATCCAGTCTTATTACATTCACGACAGCAGTTTGCATTGGTCAATCTCTTAGCATGATATAATTGTAAAGGGGTTAGATACCACCTTGAGTATATTTTAAAGTTTTGCAATCTTAAGTTCAACAGAGGAGTATGATATAGTTTTGACGACCAAATAGATGACCATTTATCAAGAGTGATTTGCTTACTACAATCTTTATTCCACGCTTTTTGCTGAGATGTTTCTTTGAGATTCCTACTTTGACTAAGAGCTTTATATATTATTGCTGTCATTCCTTTGAGTTTAGATTCTGAAGCAGTCATAGTTTCCTCAAATGCATTTAACGACCTGTTAATTTGAGATAAGATATTTGGGCTGTGTAGTAAGTGATGAACTTGGCGATATTGAATCCAAGTAGTTGTAAGTTGGTATTTTCTTTCTAAGTTTTTATTAGTTCTCATTGAACTGTTGAGGTTTAAATCTAAAAACACCTTTTTGTCTCCATTTTGAAATTCAATGTTAGATTTTGCTACTGGGAACCAGGAAATATGTTTTCATTGTTGGTTCTGCTCTCTAATATCTCACTCTCCCTAGCTGCAAATACAGACATCAGAAAATGCATCACTTCTACAAACGTAATGGTGCCATTTAACAGTGCTTTTACTCTCTTGCTTAAATGCACTGGCTGAACTGGGATTAGCTAGTTAGACCTTGACACATTTTCTTAGGCTCCAGGATCCGTCCTAAAAATGTAGGTCTCAGTTTTCATGAGCGATGTAACCAGGGGTGGAATTCTAGCAGGAGTTCCTTTGCATATTAGGCCACACCCCCTGATGTAGCCAATCCTCCAAGAACTTACACGGCTCTTTTTTGTAAGCTCTTGGAAGATTGGCTACATCAGGGGTATGTGGCCTAATATGCAAAGGAACTACTGCTAGAATTCCACCCCTGGATGTAACTATTGCCAAATATGAAAATATTAGTCATGTCTATTCTGGAGCAGTTAATTGTAAAGAGTATTGTAGAAGATTCATAAATCTTTGTGCTGTTACCATAAAGCACCAACAAGCATCATTCAGTTGACTGAGAACTCCGTCTTGTTGCAGTTGGGAAGGTAGCCTTACAGGCAGTATGCCTCTCCCTCACTTTCTGAGCTTACCTCTTCTGTATGTTAAGTCCATAGTTTTATCATTTACATTGGTAGATATTTGGTGCATATGGGACCTACACTGAATCGTTTGAATGGGTCTGGCATGCATGTTACTGTGTGCTATTTTTTTATATGGGCCCTGGCAGAATTCTGGTGAACCAGATGTTAGGTGACAATGAAAATTTCCTTCTCAGTTGGAATATCATATCTGTTCAAAGTGCACTTTCTGGCTTGGCTCTGATCTCAAACTTCCATGGAGGGATACATTTCTGTCCAGGAGCATGCCTCCTCCCCACCCCTGCCCTCAGCTGCAGCTCACACAACAGTGCTGCTGGGGGATCCTAAGGAATACATGGGGGGGGGGGGAGAGAGAAGAGAACAGAGATCAAAGGTTTGCTGTAGGAGGGGCAAAATCAGCAAAACTTTCCTTGTCACTTTAACCTGAGTAAAACAGCAATGATTATTTCAGTACACGCAGTCACATAAAATTTCTTACCCCTCCTGGGTCCATTGCTTGCTACATGGGACCAACAGAGGGGAGGGAAGCAGGGTCGGCCCTGCAACTAGGCAACCTAGGTGATTGCCTAGGGCACCAGTCTTCTGGGGGCACCAAATTGGGCGCCCCCCATGTGACTCGTGATGTTATCAGTGCAGAGGGGGGCGCCAGAAGTTAGCTTTGCCTAGGGTGCCAAACAGTCTAGGGCTGGACCTGGAGGGGAGGTCAGGACAGGGCCACGACATGCAGAGATTTTCTTTGGGTCTCAGTAGGCTCCAACGCACATTTTCTTTCTAATTTCTTTAACTCAGCCCCCCCCCCCCCCAAGAGCTCACAGCAGCATGTCTAGTTGTCTCCTATAAGGTTGCCCAGACTGAGAAATAACTAGCCACAAGCACCCAACCAGCTCAAAGGACTTATTACCTTCTCCTTCCCTGCCTCCACTCTCTCCTTTGCTTTTATGCAAACGTTACTTGCAAGGTTCTCAGCTTTGGCGCAGGATGTATATGTGGGTGGGGGTGGGTAGGTGGAATTTTGTCTCTTCCTCCTTAATCCTCCCCTTGAAGACAGAAGTTTACAAAAGACCAACACATTTTACAACACGCTGGCTCTTCTTTTTTGTAAAGGAAGGAAGGACAGAAGGCAGAAATCTCCCTCAGCTGGAATATAAAACAGCGCTTGCAATGACATCACTCTGTTTTCTTTGTTCCCTGCCTAGGAATAGTGTTGACAAACTGTTCCCTGAAGACGATGGCAACAGTCTGGCACCCTGACTCCTAAGGGAATGACAGGAGGCTTTGGGAACTCCATTTTTCTTTTTAAGAGCAGGGCTGCTAGTCTATGGTGTCCTCTCTTGCAGAGGAGTAAATGGTTACACTTGGGCAGGGGTGGCCATCAGGGTGGGAGAGGGGAGGCAGGAAGAGCCAGAGTGCAGCTCAACGAGCCCAGACAGGGCTGGGTTTTGATTTGGTAGCTTGGCTGTCAGGAATGTTGGTGGTGGTGATGGTGGAAGGAATGGAGATGGAGGCGGGTGCAGTATGCAAGCCAGCCATCAACTCCTAATGGCAGTAGGGGTGATAGCACTGACTTGGGGACACCACGGGCAAAGCAACAGGGAAGGTTCCTCTGGATGGAGAGGCCATAGCTCGGCCGGCTCCACTCCTGGGTACCCATGAGAGCCTGGCAAGAGGGTGTCCCGATGGCTGTGCACCCGACTTGCCCCAAGAAACTTTCCCTTCTCTCTCTTGCCCAGCTGCTGCTAAGAAGGAAGCACCTTGTGTGGCACCCCAACGGAGAAGCTTGCTCCCTGCCCTCAGTGGCCGGCCTTTTTCCCAGGAAGCTCCAGAGGGTAAGGGAAGATGGGGAGCCCTGGCAGTCCAGTTGCATTGCTGCCCACCGCCAGAGTGGTGCATGGGCCAGGACTCTGCACAAGGGGGAAGCAGGGCTCAAGTGCCAGTGTGGCTCCAGGTAGCTCCACCCCCAACTGAGGCCTGGACCAGGGGGTCCAATTCTACTAGCCCCCAAAGAAGGTGCCCCTATCCTTCATTATTTCCAAATGGAAGGAAGGCTTTTAAAAGATGTGTGGTCGCTTTAAATGTGATGGCCAGAACTCCCTTTGGAGTTCAATCATGCTTGTCACAACCTTGCTCCTTGCTCCACCCCCGATGTCTCCTGACTCCACCTCAAAGCTTCCTGGCTCCACCCCCAAAGTCCACAGATATTGCTTGAATTGGACCTGGCAATCCTACCCCAAATAGTAAGTATACCCTGACTTTCTTTGTAATTGGAAGAACAATCAGGTGCTGGTAATCCTATCTTGGCTTATCAATGAAGATCTTTAGAATTTGGTTTAGAGATCAGCTACCCATCGCTCAGCCATTAGTGATTGTTGCCTTTAATCATGTTGTTTAATTCTTTAGTTGGAAAGAATGGAGAATTGAAAGGGCTTTTCATGTGGACATTTTATGATTTCATACTATGATAGTTCTTAGCATTAAATCCTTCCACATTATATACAAGGATTGTTCTAATTTTTTAGAGTTCAATTACAATTCATTCATTTTATTAGTTAATGTAAAACGTTCTAACTGCATAAAACATAGCACTGGGTACAGTATAAAACAAATAATAAAAACTAATGCAGATCATCAGCTTGGCAGTCGACCATACATGCCTCTATACATTTCTTCCTGAGTCTCTGGGCCTATACAGCAAATCCAGCCAATCTCAATGTATTAAATGAGTAATAAATCAGAAAGTAAAAAAAAATGTTACTTTATTTGACTAAATTATTTCCATTGTTTCACTGACTCAGTGTATGGCAGCCTTGTGTTGCCTAGAGGGGAGAAATGTTGTCTCAAGTGATTTCGCTATGTGCTGCAAATGTTACCTGGATTCATTGCATTGCTTTGCGTATCTTATTTTGTTGGATGATGTTTGTTTTCTTAAGAGTGTCCTCAGCAGAAACTCCTTGGGGTGGGGTTTCATTAAAGCAGTCATGCTTGGAAATATGTGAATTCTTGGAATTAAATCTGTAAACAGGAGGTCATTGGAGAGAGGTCCGCACAGGCAGTTATAGCGTGAACTGGAAATTGTCAAGGAAATCAAACCAGATTTGTCTTAATGACATAGTTTCACCTAGAGATACTGGTAATGACTAAGCCCACTTAATCAAACTCTGTCTCCCACTCCCTACTCTAAAAGACTCTTCATTAGTTTTACCAGAGAGAAAGGAATTTCTATGGGGATATATTCATATACAATAAGTAATTTGTTATTTGCTTCATTTACCATAATTTATTGTGTAATATTCCTGTACCTTCAAGAATGATAAAATGCAAAATCCTTAGAAAGAATGCCATTAAATACTAACAAAAGTAGAGAGGATAAAGGTTATAGCCCTCCCCTCCTTGAACTGCTAAGACATACTCCTTTATTTATATAGGAAGAACATTTAAACAAAAACCAAAAACAAAAACCCTAATCCTTATTTTTAATTACTAAATTGTATGTTGAGCACAAAAGAAACAATATGAATTATATGCTCAACATAAAGCTATATGAAAACAAAATCAAAAATAAAGAAAAAAAGTGCAATATCGGTATGATATGTGTGTATGTGTACATGCAACAGCACTGCACAGAGATATATCTGTAAATGAATGGATGTAAATGAATATATATATAATTCTAAAGAGAGCCAGTTTGGTGTAGTGGTTAAGTGTGCGGACTCTTATCTAGGAGAACCGGGTTTGATTCCCCACTCCTCCACTTGCACCTGCTGGAATGGCCTTGGGTTAGCCATAGCTGTGGCAGAGGCTGTCCTTGAAAGGGCAGCTGCTGTGAGAGTCTTCTCAGCCCCACCCACCTCACAGGGTGTCTGTTGTGGGGGAGGAAGGTAAAGGAGATTGTGAGCCGCTCTGAGACTCTTCGGAGTGGAGGGCGGGATATAAATCCAATATCTTCTTCTTCTTCTTCTTCTAAATGCTTTTGCTGAAAGTATTAAACAAGTTTCCAACATATTGAGAACTGAGGGTGTTTTTTTGTGTGTGTATGTTGGAATAACTTGTCCCTCAGCCAAACAGATTCAGTTAGTTTAGACAGTTTTATGGTTTGCCAAACTTGGCCAAGACATCAACAAAAAAGGTTCTTTTTGTATGTTCAAAGTAAGAAAAAGAGCAAGGACATGGGAGGCTCATTGCAGAGACAGGAAAGTGAAATTGTAACAGGTGATGAACAGGTAAGTACTGATGTGTCAGCTTGACGTCTGTTCTTGGAAAGGTTTTAGAATAAATCATCAAACAGTGAGTCTTTGAACATTTTGAAAGGATGGCTGTGATTACTAAGAGCCAGCATGGGTCTCTCAAGAACAAGCCTTGTCAGACTAGCCTTATCTCTTTATTTGGAAAAAGTTACTACCTTGCTTGATCAGAGGAATGTTGTAGACATTGTTTATCTTTATTTCAGAAAGGCTTTTGATAAGGCTCCACATAATATTCTTGTTGACAAATTGATAAAATATGGTTTGGATCCTATTACTGTTAGCTCAGGTGAGGCCAAACTGTGGCTTGGGAGCCACATGTGGTGCTTTTACACATATTGTGCAGCTCCCAGAGGTCAAAGAGAGACTATGCAGGCTTACTCTCAAATAACTGTGCTTAGCATCAGGACCTCAGTCAGCCTCTAAGCACTGATCCATAGGTAGGCAACTATTTCCTCAGTGTATGAAGTGAGGAAGGAGGGGGAAATAGGCAGGCTTACAAGCTCTTCTCCTCCACCGCATAGCTCACCTGGAGACTTCAAGTGGGGAAAGAGAGCGCAAGAGCCAAGAGAGTAACTGGAAGGAGGGACGGAATTAAAGAGGAGGGTGCATGGTTCCCCCTTAGTTTCATAGCTCTTGTAGGAGCTGTATTTACTAACCTTGGTGTCCAGGCAAAGAGAGATGCATGATAATGTAGATGATGGTCAGTGATTTATATGGTACATGCAGGGCTTTTTTTGTAGAAAAAGCCCAGCAGGAACTCATTTGCATATTAGACCACACCCCCAATGCCAAGCCAGCTAGAACTGCATTCCTGTGCATTCAAAAAAAGCTCTGGGTATACGTGTGTTTCCTTCTCCCACTGGTTTAAAAAAATAATTTCCCTGCTCTTTCCCTATTCTGGTCTTATAGGGACTGTTATTCCCAGCTTTTATTTTTTTTTAAAGTCTTTTTCAAGCATGGTCATGTTGTAAAATGCATACACATGTATTTATCTTTCTGTGCAAAGAAAGTGTTAAGAAGTTTAATAAAGATATGTGTAATATTTGTTCATGTCTAGTTCATGTCTTACATTTATTCTATGTGGCTCTTACATTAAGCAAGTTTGGCCACCCCTGTGTTAAGTGAATCTGTAACTGGTTGACAGATAGTACCCAAAGAGTGCTTATTAGTGGTTCCTCCTTCTCTTCTAGAGGAGTGACAAGTGGAATGCCTCAAGGATCTTTCCTGGAACCTATTTTGTTTAATATCTTCATAAATGGCTTGGATGTAGGAATAGGGAATGCTTATTAAATTTGCAAATGATACTAAATTGGGAGGGGTAGCAAATACAGTAGAAGGCAGATACAGGATGACCTTGACAGGGTGGAAAACTGGGCTAACCAATAAATTGAATTTTAACAGGGATAAATGTAAAGTTCTGCATTTGGGTAGGAAAAATCCAATGCATAATTATAGGATGAGGGAGACTTGTCTTGGCCGTAGTATGTGTGAAAAGGATCTAGTTGTCTTAGTGAACTGAACATGAGTCAGCAGTGTGATGCAGTAGCAAAAAAGGAAATGTGATATTGTACTGTATCAACAGAAGTGTAGTGTGCAGATCATGTGAAGTGATGCTATTGCTTTACTCTGCTGTGGTTAAACCTCACCTGGAGCATTGTGTTCAGTTTTGGGTGCTACAATTTAAGAAGGATATAGACAAGCTGGAACATGTCCAGAGGAGGGCATGGAAGACGGTGAGGGGTCTGGAGACTAAGTCCTACGACTTCGTATGTTTAGCCTGGAGAGGAGATGAGTGAATGGTGATATGATCACCATCTTCAAGTCCTTGAAGGGCTATCATATAAAGGATGGTGTGGAGTTGTTTTCTGTTGCCTTAGAAGGTAGGAGCAGAACCAATTTGTTGAAATTACATCAAAAGAGTTTTTGGCTAAATATTAGGAAGAACTTCCTGACAGTTAGAGGGGTTCCTTAGTGGAACAGGCTTCCTCGGGAGGTGGTGGGTTCTCCTTCTTTGAAGATTTTTATTTGAAGAGACTTATTGGATACACAAAAATATGACTAACCAAAAGGAAAATATGCTTTTCAAGAGGCTTGATGGCTACTGAGCATACTCCAAGAAACATGGAAAGCTAACAGCAGTTTAGAGTCTGGGGATGGGGGTATTAAGGGAGATGAATAAAATGGGTTTGCTCAAGCCATTGAAAGTTCATAGAATCCAAAGAAGAATCTTGGCATTTCTGGCAGGGGAGTGGGTGTTACAAATCTTTTACACCTCTCCAGTTGTGAGCCAGAGCTCTTGTTAGACCATATCCCCACCCCCCACCCCCACCAAGCTAACGAAAAATAAAAGGTTAATTTTCAGGGCTCCTATAGTGGGCACTGTAGGCTTGTTTACATTCCCCACCACACACAGACACACAATAGTCTGACTACAAAGCTGTGGCTGATGTGCTAAGAATTTCTTAGGAATCCTAAGGAATCCTTGAGGCAAGTATGAGATGATATACAAAGTGACAGGCCAGCTGACAGGAAACTGGAATGAGTGGGTTTCCTTGGAGGGCGGGCTGCTCTGGCAGATACCTAAGCCCACCTAAGGAACACAGGCCCTTCCAGTATTTTCAAATCCAGTTACTGCAATAAGAGCTTACAGGTCCTATAGTTCACTTGCCTTATACGCTACCCATTTTTTCCTGAGTTACAGAATTCAATACATCCTGCCTCATACATACACAAACACCCCCACACACCAGGACATTTATTGAACCACAAAAATGTTAAGAACATAAGACAAGCCATGTTGGATCAGGCCAGTGGCCCACCCAGTCCAACACTCTGTGTCACACAGTGGCTAAAAACCAGGTACCATCATGAGATCCACCAGCAGGACCAGAAGTCTAGAAGCCCTCCCACTGTTGCCCCCCAAGCATTAAGAATACAGAGCATCACTGCTTCAGACATAGTGTTCCATCAATACCTTTTGGCTAATAGCCAGTGATGGACCTTTGCTCCATGTTAAATGATGCATTTAAAAATCATAGCATTTTACTTCAGATTAATTCATAAGCAAGCTCAAGGTCAGTGTGTGATTACTGGTTTATAAGCAGTCTTCATTCTTAACAGTTAATATGAAATGGCTCAAAACACAACTGCAATACAGACTCAACCCCCCCCCCCCCCGAACGCTTTCAGTAATACAAAGATACAGTTGTCCACATTATGAGCTGCTGCACATAAGGAAGAGCCAGTGTGGTGTAGGGGTGAGAGGATTGGACTATAATCTGGGAGACTCAGGTTTGAATCTCCACTCTGCCATGAAAGCTTTCTGGTCACCCTTGGGTCAGTCCCATGTTCCTGTAAGACTGGTTAGGCGAAGAGAACAAGACCCAGGAAGCTTCATGGTAGACTGGTTTTGCAGAACAAACCTTACTTGATGTTTGCATCCTTGTTGCCAGAAGGACAGAAGCAAAGCCAGGGAAATGGGCGGGGAGGGAGGGAAGCACTCCAGGATCTCTGGTGGAGGTCTTTCATACTGTCACTTCCATTGGCTTCCCCAGGAGGTGGTGAGCTCTCCTTCTTTGGAGGTTCTCAGAAGATAGATGGCCATCTGACAGCAATTCTCAGACACCGACTTTCTCGATATTGTTCAAACCTAAAAAGGTTTCTTGGCCCAGCTACTCACATACAGACAAAAGGAAACAGGTGTTTGGTGCATCCCTTCAAAGAAGAGTATGAACCTCCACTCATAATTTTACTTTGAAGGAATTTGTAACAAATAACCTCAAGACATTTTCAAAGTGAAGACAGTCACCACTTAGAGGCAGGAAAGGTCTGCCAACTGGTTCCCTCCTCAATCTCTAGCTGTTTTTACAGGTTCTTGCGCACAGAATCAAATGCCTCCCCCTTCACTATACCCACTACTAGAACATCTGCAGGGCTACTGGAGAACCAGAGAGGTCTACAACTGATAGGGGAAGTGAATGAAGCTGGCTCTCTCTACAGAAGGATCTTCTTCAGAGCATACAGTGGTCAAGCAAAGGGATACTGGACTAGGCAGCCTCTGCCCCTTGCATGGTTGTATTTTGCAGGGCAGTATCTCGATTGGTGCTTACGCCTATGCCTGCAGGCTTCAGCAGCAGGGGCGTGGGAACCAGAGAGACATTGGGGCTGGGGGTGATGGTGGGAGACACTTGGAGTGGAGCAGCCAGCCATCAGTCAGCCTGGCTGGGGGCAGAGCAGAGCTCCAGGGAGTGAGGCAAGGGAGGAGGACAGCTCAGCAGTGGCACTCTGCACATGGCTGGTGAGTGCTTGCCTGGGCCTGCCTGCCCGGGTGACCTCCAAGCATGTGTGGCACTTCTCTCACCACTGGGAAGGGCAGCCACTCCATTGAGCCTTCCCATGCAGCAGTTTTCAAGTGAGGGAAGGAGGGAGGCTAGACTCATCGGACTGAGGGGAGGAGAAAGTGGAGGGAAGGAAGCTGGAGCCAGAGCCGTGCTCTCCTGAAGGGAGACACCTGTGGCTGACACCTATATCTGGGTCTCATTAATGTTATTTTGGAGAGTTGAGTTCTGATTGGGTTTTTCAAATCTACCCACGAGGGCTCCTTAAGAATAAAAGATTACCTTTTTCTTGGCTCTGGGCCCTCTACGGGACGATTGGACTAGACTCTGGGACCCTAGACTCTACGCTGGGGTTCTCTGTTTGTGGATTCAATGGACTTTGTTGCCTGATTTCTTTGGAACCATATGGTGCCTTTAGTTAAGTATATTTTGCAACATTATTGTTTTGGCTCACTGCTCTTAATGATAATTTTTAAGCCTATCTTTAAATAAACTCTTTTTTGGTTTTAAAAAAAGAGCTTTCTTGTCGCTTTGTGTGGGGGGTTGTAGCAACATGCCAAAAGCTTACTCGACCGCCCCGAAGGTCGCCTAATCTACCAAATAAGAAAAAATACCTTGTCTGGGGAACTCCCGGCCACATCTGCTGTGGTTGGGCTTTCCCTGGTTTTAGAGGATAAAACTCTGAGGTTGGGCTGGGATCTCAGAGAGTAAAAAGTAATCCAGCCTGGTGGCAGTTTACCCCAGGATCCGGTTTTGGACCTGGATATTTGGATTTTTGTTTGAGCCACCATTCTAACGGCCCGCCTGGTCTCGGTCATAAGGGTCGGACCGTTACATGGACCGTTACATGGTCATAAGGGTCGGACCTCTCCCCGCTCTGTGCGCTTCCTTCCTCCTGCAGGGCTGGCACCCCATGGCCATTTGCCTCCCCAGGCAGCCGCCTCCTTGGCCTTCTGGCTAGTGCCAGCCCTGCATGAGGGCAGGAAGGGTTGCATCAGTGCTTAGTTCTCATGCCCCCTTCTTACATGCCCAGGGAGTCAGGAAGCAAGTTTCTCTAGGCAAGTTTGGCCTGGGATCATGGAGGCTTTTTTTTTCCTTTCCATCTTTTGAGCAGGGAGCAGGGTCACTGGGGATGTGTGGGGAGGAACTTGTGAATTTCCTGCATTGTGCAGGTGGTTGGACTAGATAACCCTGGTGGCCCCTTCCAATTTCAATTCTATTATTTTGTCACTTTATATCCTTTTTGTGTGCTTTTCGAGCTTTTGATTATAATAATTTTGGCAGCTGTCAGTTGTATATCATGCACCTCTGTTTGCCTGATAGAAAAGGGGGAAAATGTAAAAGACGTTTGGATTGGCTCCTTCCAGGCCCATAGCTATGAAGAGGCCTGTGGGGGCACAGCACCCCGACATTTAACCAAGGCCCCCTGACTCCGGAGCCCCAAGGAGCTCCCAGGGCCTCAGCAATGTCGGCGGGAGCTGCCACCAACCCCACGAGCAATTTGTGTGGTGGAGAGGTTGCTCATCTTTCCAAGCTGGCCCCACACACTTTCTTCAGCGGGGGTCTGGCCGAGGAAGAGAGGCGCCGGCTTGCTCACTTGCACCGGCTCCAGGCCAGCCCATAATAGATGGCTCAGCTCTCTCCCCTGCCTGCCTCCCCTTTCCCCCTGAAGTAGCAATTACTCAGGCCCGGTGGGAGGAGGAGAGAGACGGGAGCCCCAATTGTGCACTGGCAGCTGGGCAGGGATGGAGGAGCAGCGGGGAGAGCAGGGGCCGAGTGGCGAGGATGATCCAAGCAGGCGATGGGGAAAGAAAAAAGAAGGGGAAGGGGAGCCCTGGAGGAGGTGGCCAGGGGGGCTCTTGGACCTCCCTGGGGGCCTCCCGGCACCCTAGGGCATGCATTCTTCCCCAGCACACTCCCTCCTCCTGCGCCCAGCTTGGCACTTCCCCTCCCCCAAAAGAAGGCAGGCCAGGAGGCAGCTGCATTTGGCACCCGACCCAGCCTCCCCCCACAAGCCCCCATTGCCTTCTCCAGCACCCTTCTCTCCATCCTCCCTCCAGCTTCACTGGGTCCTAGAAGCTCTGGTTTTTCCTCAACAGGATGGACCTACATCTGAGCCACGTTGACTTCGAGAGGGGGATGCAAAGCGAGGGATCTCCCGGAAGGAATTGCGAGCAATGGAATTCCAGGCTCCAGAGATCAGATCCAGGCTGGAAGGAAGAGCTGCTTTGGAAGGTGGTGGACTTGTAGGGCATGAAACCCTGCTAAAGTCCCTCCTCAGATTGCCAGCTCCGGGTCTGAAAACTCCTGGAGATTTGGGGAGGGGGGAGTCTGAGAAGGGTGCAGTTCAATGAGGTATAGCTGGTGCTTCCATCCAGCTTGGCAGAAGGTGTTCTGCTTGTGGCAAAAGCGGAGGCTGGAGGAGCCTTCGGAGCTGCGTGCCTCGGCCGGGGAGAAGTCGGGGCTGCAGCCACTGCTGCTCCTGCCACACGTCCACCGGGCTGAGAAGGTTTTCTGGAGGAGAAGCCCCAGCACGTGGGTGCGCCAGTGAGTGGTGGCGGGGCTCAGAAATTGCCAGGGAGCCCCCGGAGCGGTGCCTTCTCCTCTTCCCACTGCAAAAGAAAGAACTCCGTGGAGCCCAGATTCCCCAGCTTGCAAGTAGCTCCTGTCCAATTAGGATGGCCAATCTGGAGGTAGGTGTTGCAAATTGCACAGTGTTTGCAGCGGGGCCTGGGAGTGGGCTTACTCTGCAGTTTTCAGCAGGAGTGGGTTGGCTTCGCTACTGACATGCTGATCGTGGGGCGTCCCTTGGACTCGGCGACCGAGCCTGGCTGAGTTCAGTGCAGGCCGAGAAAGGGCGCTGCGTGTTACTCGAGAAAAGTGTTCCCTGTAAGCTGAGTTAGTGCCACTATTTTAGTGATGGGGAAGGGAAGGTGGTGGTGAGAGCCACAGGGAGGGAGGGTGGAGGGAGTGAGGAGAGGGAAGGTTGTGTGGGGTGCTGGGGGGAGTGAGTGCCCCCCCAAAAATTAAATGTCCCCTGACCTTCCAAATCCTGGCTATGGCCCCGGCTCCTTCTCAACACTAGGATTGCCTGTCCTGGCTTGGGAAATTCCTGGAGATTTGGGGCTGGAGCCTAGGAAAGGTGGGTGTTTGCATATAAGGACATAGGGAAGGTGGGTGTTTACATATAAGGACAAACAGTTCATCCTCCACAGCAACCATTTTCTCCATGGGGACTGATTTTTCTTATCTGGAAATCAGTTGTCATTCCAGGAGATCTTGGCAACCCTGCTTCAAAAAGCTTCCTTTGGTAGCCCATTCAAAGTAAGTCAGTAGCCCACTTTAAAATGATTGGATCCTGCACACCTCTTTGTAGTTTTATTCTTGCAGCTGTTCAGTCATCTTTGTTGATCCACAGAATAAAACTTTCCTTCATAACATGCCAGGTAGGTTGCTTCCAGGGATGGGCACAAACTGGGGAAATGGAGGGTTGCTGGATGTTCATGGTTTGTGGTTTTCACTAACCCCCAAACCTCCAATGAACTCCTCCATTGGACAAACCAGTTTGTGGTTCATCCAGTTTGGGAGTTTAGCCCTGCCCCAAGTGAACTCCAAAGGCATTTAAACTCCAGGTCAGGCCAGCCCGACTGAGCTCTAAGAGCAAGCCCCAAAGGTCTTTGTAGGCCTTCAGAGCTTGCTTTGGGAGCTCAGTCAAGTCAAAGGCATCACATCACAGATGTGGTCTAAGGTATCATATCTGTGCTGAGCTCCCTCGCCAAACTTCACTCTCTGCAGGCTCTGCCCCATAGCTCCAGTAATTTCTCAACCTGGAGTTGTCAACCCTACCCCTTCCCCTTCAGTAGAGCAAGGGAATCCTTTTAGGAGCCACAATGCCATGCTCAAATGGCATTCGGTTTCATTTTATCCTGCATGAGGTTTCACTCACCAGATAGGATTCACGCTCTCTAGGCAGTAACTGATCTATGCTAGTGATGCTGAGGAAATCTGCAGTTACTTGGTTCAAAATGCAGACTTGTCTGGCATGTAACGATTACCTGTATTAGAAATCAAATTACATTTATTTGAAAGGTTTTTTGTGTGTGTATCTCATAATTAGCATTTTAGTGACAGTTGAGGGGTGTTGTGCCTTCTCTAATCTTATGCTTCCCACCATCTTGATTATTCTGTTGCTAGTTTCAGCTTCCATTTTTTGCCTTCATACACCTTCTAATTTTCTTTCTAGAAAGAATTTTGAAAGAACAGTAGAGGCTTATCTGGTTGACTTTCGGAGATTTTTCAGAGAGAAGAAACTATCATTTTGATCCATGCAAATCTAAAATGTATAAAGAAAACAAATGTTTTTCTGGGGGGTCCCTTTTGTGGGGTCTACCTTCCCCTGATTCTGAGTTCCTCAAGTGAATTATAGCAAAACTGATAGATGTCTGAGACAGCCAAGTCACAGTTCTGCAACTACTGAAGCAATGCCATTTATTGAAATTGCTGCAAGAATGTATCACACGGTACTCTACAGAGATTTGTCAACCTCCAGGTGGGATGATAAAGCCTAGAGTTCCACAAAATAAGAATGAAATTACAACAAAAATACTGTGGAAAAATAACGAAAGAATTCCGAAAGTACTTAACAATTCTAATAATTATTCAGTTGTGATTCACCAATATTACAATGCAACTCATTACAGGCTACAAAAGTTCATAAATCTCAAATGCAATGTGCAAGGATAGAAATAAAATTCGTAAAAGATTCTCAGTTCCTATGTCTCCATTTCTTGACTTTAAAGCACTCAAAGACGTTCACCCAAATCCGCGGGAGGAATAAAGTGCTAGTGCGGTCCGAATTTCAAATGCAGATGATTTAAATTTTAGAAATCATTACTTCACTCTTGCAAATCTTATATTGCAACTTTCATCAATTGTAGAAGTTATCAAAGATTTCAGGTTTTCACGGCTGGTAACATAATTAGGGTTTGTAGACTCTTTCGGGATCAAATGCCGTGTTCTACTGGAGAAAAACTGGAAGGAAAACTTTCTCCAGTAGAACACGGCACTTGATCCCGAAAGAGTCTACAAACCCTAAAGTTGTAGAAGTTCTGAAAATAATGGGTCATGTTAAGTCTCTGGCAGTAAAGCTGCCTGTAGTACTGTTTCAGATTCCTTTGTCTAAGAGACACCTCCCACATTCCAACATCCAACGAAACCCTTCTTACAGCACTAGCTCTGGAGAAAACTCTCAAAAAAAGAAAATTCGAGAAAGAGTTTATTTATTGAAAATATTTATTCCACTTCTCCTGGATAAAATGGCTGTTTAGAGGCTGAACTGTATGGGATTAAACCCTTCCGAGCTCTCTCCCCTTCCTAAATCCCATTCTCCCAGGCTCCACCCTTAAATCTCCAGTTATTTCTGAACCCAAAGTTGGCAACCCTACCTCTAATTTTGATTTCCTTTCTCCTTAGAATTGGCAAGAGTGAGTTCTAGAAGTTGGAACGGGTCAAATATTCAGCAGGGCTTTTTGAACTCTCATTAGGTTCTTGTAGTCTGCCACATTTTAAACATTGAAATATCTGGAAATGAGAAGGAAGCATCACCTGCTCCATCAGGAGGCAGCAAGGGAAACAGGTAGGGCTGCCAGCATGAGACTGGGAAATTCTTGGAGATTTAATGCCATCAAGTCTAACCTCCAAAGCAGCCATGTACTCCAAGGGAATTGATCTCTGTCATTTGGAGAGCAGTTGTATTGTAAACTGAGCACTGGAAATAAAGGCAAGTTCAAGGTTTCTTAAAGCCCCCTTCCGCTCACACACCTTGGCTTAAGCAAAGTAAGTATTTGAAAATATAGTTTTGCACATACTACCCACCCCCAGACTGCTTTCTCTTCCAGTAGTCAGTGTCCCAGAAGTGCTATTTTCTTGTTAAAGCTGGTCGAACCGCAGTCCCTCAGAAGCAGGTCTCCAGGGGGAAGGAAAGTTCTCAGGGCCTCCCTCTTAACTATCCAAGAGAAGAAATTATCTTCAGATCAAAGATAGGTGGTCTGGAAGCTAACCTTCTCCAGAAGAAGTGATTTCCATAAAGGGAGGGCATGCAGCTGACAAAAACTGTTTCAGTCAGCCATATGCAACATCAGTTCCCTTGATGCCTCAATGGAGGGAGGGAAATAATTGTGGAATTTGGATTCTGGAGTAGGCCTAGCTCCAGTTCACAGAGATAAAATGTTCAGGAGGCTTAATTTTTGAAAGAAGTAGCTGTCTGACAAGAGAGGCATGGCAATTGCATCAATGGGATCTGAAGAGATCTCAAAGGGGTTGGGAGGGAAATTAGACGACCACAAATCCCGATTCCAGATACTGGGGCGTGTTTTTCTCAAGGGTTAGACTTATAAGTGGAGATGACTTTAAAAGGTTAACATTCCTAAGCAAGCAATGCACAGTATTTTGTTCTGTCACTTTGAATTTGTGTTCCTCTTTTCAGTTCAGTAAGCACTTTCAAGTGGTATCAGACATGAATGCAATGCAGGAAAATGTTACTAGAGTCTTTAAATGGTATGACAATGCCATTTTTCATTCTTAAGTTTCACTATTGTTTGAGTGAATGTAATCTCATACAGTGACCCCTGAGTACAATGTTGACAGAATGTGCAGCCACTTCCTACGTGCCCGTATATAGTTAGCTGAATATTTAAATGGAGAAATGTGGGCACAGCTGTACATCCCAGTGCCACTGGGGGGAAATCTCCGGTGGTTTGGCTATGTGTCTTCTCCTTCCACTTCTAAATCACTGGTTCTTTCTGCTCAGTGTGTGAAGGTCGTTGCTTCTGTCCTTACATTTTAAAGGCCCTGCTGCAAACAACATGCAGCTCAGTTCTGTCCTACATCCCTTTTTGAATCTAAAGGTGATCTATGCAAATATGTTAGCTTTGAACTAGAACCCTCTGCGTGCAGAGGCGTCTTATTCTTTTCTGTGAGAGGAATAGGTTTGCCACCCTCCAGATTTCCCGCTATTACTATGGATCTCCAGATGACAAAGTTGAATTTTTCTGGAGAAAATGGCTGCTTTGGAAGGTGGACCCACTGGAGTCTCTTCCCTCTTCAACCCCCCCCCCCCATCAGGCTCAACCCCCACCCCCCAATCTCTTTGTATTTTCCATCCCAAAGCCGGCAACCCTAGGCAGGAAGGTGCTCTACATGTGATGGGAGAAATCAGTCAATTTATGGCAACCCTGGGTGCGTTCACATGTGCCTTTAGCTCCGTCTTACTCACGGTTCCCATTCGGATTTTATTAGCACGTCCAAACAACCACATCCGTCCCTCGATTGCAACTCGTCAGCATCCCGACTTGCCCTGGTTTGATGTCAGCATTATTAGACACCGGAGAAAATCCAGTCCTTTTCTGCAGAAACGGCACATATTCGGGTTATTCTTGTTTGGACAGCTCATATAGAATACTGCCCCTTGGGATGTTTGGCATCCACCCCTCTGACCTTTTTTTTTTTTTTTTTAAAGCACCAGGAGACATGCACACAACCAGATCATCAAGAATCTGAAGTGAGGCTTCTGCTTCTCTGATCAACACAGATCAACACAGAATCCACATGAGTGGAAGAAAAGAAGAAAAAATTCTTTTTTCAATGTGCCATTTTTCCAACAACAACAACAAGACAACCTTTATTGGCATATATAAGAATATAAAATAGAGGGTCGGCCAGGTTACATATTAAAAGAATACATAATCCATGCAGAATAAAATTAAGATTACAAGATAAAAACAAAGTAGCAACATAGTAAAACCTGATACATAGTACTTCTTATCAGGATGAGTAACCATGGCTCTATAAAAAAAAACTTTGCTACTAATTCTGTTATTTCCGGATCAGAGTTATCTAGCAAGAAAAGCACCTTAAAATCATCAGAGGTCTCTAAAATTTGAGGTATAAATATCCCAGCGGTATGCCAAATAGAGAGGACACTGGAGAAGAACATGGGCAACAGTCTCAGCACAATCCATTTTACAGGGACAGCACCTACTTGAATAGGGAGATATCATTGTCACTGCCCATTTTCAGAAAAGTAGTTCCTGGCAGTCCCCTAGTTTGAATCGGCAACGTTAATTCCTGGAACTCCCCCCCCCCCCTTTGAAGCAATGTTTGATTCCCCACCTCCCAACATTTGGGTGCATGTTTAATGAAAACACCACGGCAGGAATCACTATATGATTGCTCAGCAACTGAATGAGAGTGAGACAACTTTGAATCTGCTTGATCGGTTGTGTGCTCTCTCTCTCTCTCGGCTTGGCTTCGCGAACGAAGATTTAAGAAGGGTGCAATAGTCCACGTCTGCTGCAGGCTCGCTGGTGGCTGACAAGACCAATGCGGGACAGGCAGATCGGTTGTGTGCATGCTCCAAGAAAATAGCATGATAGTATTCAGTATGTCTGATCATTCAAAAGCAGAACGATATCGGGATGAGTCGCATTCTTAGATGCTCATCTGATCGACCCTGTGTTGAATCAATATTCAGCGGTTCAAGTTGGAGTGCTGCACGCCCACTTTTAATGTGACATGTGACCACACCCCCTGTATGTTTTCAAGCAAACAAATCTTCAGAATTGGTTTGTCACTGACTGCCTCCACTTAGAGGGCAGAATTACTTGGAAAAATGATTAAGGACTGTAGTCTACATTACTAAGAACAGCATGCTGATTAGGAGTCTACTATGTAATTTTTGCTTCATTGAATGCTTATTAATACTTAGGTTTTACTTCTGTTTTAAGAACATAAGAGAAACCATGTTGGATCAGGCCAGTGGCCCATCCAGTCCAACACTCTGTCACACAGTGGCCAAAAAAACAGGTGCCATCAGGAGGTCCACCAGTGGGGCCAGGATACTAGAAGTCCTTCCACCATTGCCACCCCCTCACACACACACCAAGAATACTGAGCATCACTTGCCCCAGAAAGTTCCATGTACACCTTGTGGCTAATAGTCTCTGATGGACCTCTGCTCCATATGTTTATCCAATCCCCTCTTGTAGCCATCTATGCTTGTAGCTGCCACTACTTCCTGTGGCAGTGAATTCCATGTGTTAATCACCCTTTGGGGGAAGAAGTACTTCCTTTTATCCATTCTAACCTGACTACTCAGCAATTTCTTTGAGTGCCCGCGAGTTCTTGTATTGTGAGAAAGGGAGAAAAGTATTTCTTTCTCTACATTCTCTATCCCATGCATAATCTTGTAAATCTCCATCACATCACCCCTCATTAATTGTTTCTCCAAGCTAAAGAGCCCCAAGCGCTTTAACCTCTCTTCATAGGGAAAGTGTTCCAACCCTTTAATTATTCTAGTTGTCCATTTCTGCCCTTTTTTTTGTTTTAGATTTCTGATTGGTTCTACAAACCAAATCACGTTGCATTGTTGGTTGAACGTCTCATCCTGTTGATTATATCGACTCCGTGTATGTAACCCACCCAGTGAGAAAGGTGGACTATAAATAATGTAAATAAATAAATAGCAACCCTGGACTTCTTTAGTGATCTCCAATCCAAGCACTAACTGGGGCTTAACTTCCTTGGGTGGGGCTGCCAATCTCCATGTGGTAGCTGGAGATCTCCTGCTATTACAACTGATCTCCAGGCAACAGAAATCAGTTCCCCTGGATAAAATGGCTTTCAAAGTTGGACTCTAAGGCATTATGCCCCAAACCCCATCCTTCTGAGCCGCCAGCCCCAAAATCGCCTGGTATTTCCCAACCTGGAGCTGGCAACCCTATCTGAGATCCAATGAGATTTGGCTAGCCTGGCCCATCCAGGCTCCACATGTTCAGAACAATATTTCAATAATCATGGCTAGCGTTTATGATATCTTAAAATTGGCTGCAGAAGCTGAGCAGGAGATCCCCATGCATACTTCAGCAGCTGGATTGGTAGTATGGCATGAAAAGTTGAGAACACTACAGTGCTCTTATCATAAGTGCTGAGTCATGTAACAGTAACAAAATTCTTAAAAGGAAAATAATATATCTGGAAGGGTTTGTGCCCTCCTTATTATGCATCAGTCATGGAAACCCCTTCTCCTCACTTGGGGTTTGGTTGTTCAAATTCCCTTCCCTCTTCAGTCACTGGTGCTGGATGCTGATAATGCTGGCTAAAAAGGTAACCCACTGGAATTGCTGCTACACAGAAAGATGATAGATATTACTGGATGGTGTTCATTCTCAGAGTTTTCAGTCAATTAAGTAAAGTAAGAGTCTAAATGCAGAAACTTGACTCGTGTCATATCTTTTCAGAACTATTTATCTGCCTAATGGTACAGGCAAAATGTCAGGGTAAAAATGCACTTCTGGGCCAGACACAAACAACTACTCCGTGAAGCTGATCTGTTCTCTAGTAGAAAAAGGAAAGGGCTTTGGACTCCTCCACAGTAGATCCTATTTATCTTGTCTCAAGTTGTTCAATGGTGTCATTGTTAAGATTGCAGCTCAGAACTATCCTTAAGTTACAAACAATCAGTGAGCTTCCTAAGAGATCCCATGCAACTAGGTTTGATTGCCCCCCAAGGTCAGAATAAAGAGTCGGACACAATGTATTGGAATAAACCTTGGGCCACTTTTATTAAACAACATAATCCACAGCAAGGGTACCCAACCAGCGGCCTGGCCAGGGCTAGGGGTCACCGCGACCGCTCCCCTGCCATGAGCGGGCGAGAGACCCAGCCCCCCAGCCGGAGCTGAGTGACTCAGCTCCCTCCAGGCAGGCACAGCAGGGAGGCACGCACCAGAGGGCCCAAACCCAGACACACATCTCGACAGAAAGGCACCCTCTAGCCGAGCCTCCAGGACGGTCTGCATTCTCCAAACCCGGGTCTCCAAATCCCAAGGTTGATCATGCCAGACCCCTAATTCCCAAAAAGGGGGATACTTCACAGTCCTCCCCTAGGCGCGTAGTGCCCTAAACCCGCCGACGCTGCCACCACCGCAAATCCCGTTCCGACGCACGCTGCCGCTGCAAAGCTCCTGATGCAACCCTAAAGGCCTCAGAAGCCCTCAAGCTGCCTCCCGAATGTCCGAAGGACTCGAAGGCAGAGCAGGGTCTGGCAGTTGGGAATGCCAAACCCCGCTCACAGAATTGCGTGCCCAAACAGCACGCGCCAACTCCCGCTGTCCCGGGCGGCAAACAGGCTAACGCAGCCTAGCAGTGTTGCTGCTGGCTGCAAGCCTCAGATTGCCCCCCAAGGTCAGAATAAAGATTCGGACACAATGTATTGGAATAAACCTTGGGCCACTTTTATTAAACAACACAATCCACGGCAACGGTACCCAACCAGCGGCCTGGCCAGGGCTAAGGGTCACTGCGACCGCTCCCCTGCCATTAGCAGGAGAGAGACCCAGCCCCCCAGCTGGAGCTGAGTGACTCAGCTCCCTCCAGGCAGGCCCAGCAGGGAGGCATGCACCAGAGGGCCCAAACCCAGATGCACGTCTCAACGGAAAGGCACCCTCTAGCTGAGCCTCCAGGACGGTCTGCATTCTCCAAACCCAGGTCTCCAAACCCCAAGGTTGATCATGCCAGACCCCTAATTCCCCAAAATGGGGATGCTTCACAGTCCTTCCCTAGCCGCATAGTGCCCTAAACCCCCCAAACCTGCCACAACTAAGGCCAAGTCTCTACTTAGGGCTTAGCACCCACCAGGAGGCCCAAAGCCACCTGCAACCCTTGCCACAAATCTCTCAGGAAAAGCATTTTACCCTTTTCTGAGAGATGCACCCCATCCCCTCTGTAGTCAGGAAATTTCGTTGAAATGTCCAGATGGGGCAAATAGTGGCCCAACCCCCCTTCTAACACCTTTTTAATTTCCTTATTAGCCTTATACCGGGCCTTTTCAATAGCTGCAGGGTCCCAAGCACAACGCCAAACCCGGCGGGGCGGCATGGCTGACCACACTATGATGGTCCAAGGCCATCGCTCCCTAATGTGCTGAAAGTTGTCACGGGCCTGCCAAACTAAGGCCTTGCCCTTTAAAAGCCCCAGATCATTGCCTCCCAGGTGAACAATTAAAACATGGGGAGGAGGACCCGCACTATCTCGAAATAACAAAGGCAGCAGGCCCGGCCACTGAAGGCCCCGGCGCCTCGCCATTCGATACCAACATGTTGGCTGAGTCCCAGGTGAGAGCCGACGGAAGTTCTCTGCGCCTGGTGAGCGGCCCAAAACACATGGCCATGGCCACAGATGAGAACTCGGCTCCTTTGGCCAGGAACAACAGCATCTAAAGAGAAAAAACAGTTAAACAGGCACATAACCAGTAGCAACCAAATAACAAGCTACCTAAGGCCTAAGAAACGGTCGAACATAAGACACGTAAGCCGAGGAATGCCAACGGCCCAAGCGCTGAATCGATGAGGAAGGATACCCCATGGCGGCAGCTGTTGAGGCTGCCCCAATCCTAAAGGAGTGGGTCCCAAACTGCACTCCCGTCAAACCCAGTTTACCTAAAGCCCGTGATGTCACCGCCCAAAACTGATGTCTCGTCAACGGGCTACCATCATGATGGCAAAACAAAAACCCCTCACCGGGCCCCTTGGCTGCCAAATAAGCAGCTAACACAGTAACCGGACACAGCTCAAGATCTGAGCAACGACCCAACTCAAGTACAACACCTTTCTGCAACTGATCCATCTTAGAGCGACAGACCGTAATCACTGCTTTACCCTCAGATAGCCTCAGATCCCTCAATAAGAGAGCCTTGCCAGAAACATCATTTCTGGACTGCGCCACCAGTTCACTGACTCTCAAGGCCCCCAAAAATACCACTAAGGATGCAGCATGAAACAAACATGCTTCAAAGGCAGAAGCACACACCACGTCCCAAACCCCTCTCAAACCCCTCAGAATCGATGGAGACATAGGATTCCGTGTGTCCACTCTGGGTCCGGCCTCTCTGGCCCACCCCTCCAACATCTTTCGAAGCCGAAAGTCAGCTGTCTCCTCCCTTTAACCCAGCGCCTTACTGGCAAAAGCCAATGCTGACAGGCACCCTCTAATGGATCGCACGGCCAATCCCTTACCTCGAAGCGAAACACAGTAGTGGAGCAACTGCTCCACCGGGAGGGGCCAAACGATGCAATACCCTACCTCGGCCCTAAAGTCTTCAAACTGCCGCACAGCCCGTTCATAAGACTTCCTGGTGCTGGGCGCAATGGCTAGGCCTATCGCTCTGCAGGCCTCGGCTCTCCAATCAGCCACAGCTCCTGGGGTACTGGCACCACCTCTCTGCCGGCATCTGGGGCCAGCTGATGAAACCTCTCCGTCTGTTTACGAGAGAGAGTGTCAGCCACCCCGTTACTCACCCCAGGAACATGTTTGGCTAAAAACAAAATATTAAGCCGCAAACAGCGCAGAGTGAAGGCCCTCACCAACCTCATCACCCGCTGAGATTTGGATGGAAGGGAATTAATGATGTGGACTACCGCCATATTATCACACCAAAAATGGACAGTGTGATTGGCCATATCCTTCCCCCACAGCCAAACCGTGACTAAAATGGGAAAGAACTTGAGAAACGTAACATCTCGGTTCACAGCCACCTTCACCCAAGAATCAGGCCAACTATCTGTGCACCAGTGTCCGCGGAAATAGACTCCATAACCCAAAGACCCTGCAGCATCAGATATGACCTGAAGCTCAGCTTCGAGCCTCATGTCGCCTCTCCAAAAGTAGACTCCAAAAATTCCTGCCAAACCCTCAAATCATCCCTCATGCTGCAGGTAACCCGAGTCCTATGCTGAGGCAGGCATAACCCTGCCATAGCATCACAAAGCCTTCTAAGAAAAGCCCTCCCTGGAGCAACCACTTTGCACACAAAGTTGAGGTGCCCTACCAGCTGTTGTAACTCCAGCAAGGTAACCTTCTTTTTAAGAAGAAATGCAGAAATCCTAGCCTTCAACTCAACTATCTTCTGAAAAGGTACCCTAGACTGCTGTGCAACAGTATCTATCTCGATCCCTAAAAAGGTCAGTTTTTGGACCGGACCTTCCGTTTTTTCAGGGGCCAAAGGGACCCCAAGCTCAGCCACCAGCTCAGTAAAACCTGACAGGAGCTGCCCACAACGCCCCATCCTCTCGGGACCCACAAAAAGGAAGTTGTCCAAATAATGAACAACGTACTGTAAGCCTACTTTCGCCTTCACACCCCATTCCAAAAATGTGCTGAAGCGCTCGAAAGTGGAAGATGACACAGAGCAGCCCATTGGCAATGCTCTATCCATATAAAATTGGCCTTCAAAAGAAAACTCCAAAAGCTCAAAATCCTCGGGATGCACTGGTAGAAGGCGAAATGCAGATTTAATATAGCGTCTCACCACAGCTACAGCCTGGTCAAAGCTAGTATACCTGACTGAGCATAAATGCTCAGGAATCCCATCATTCACAGACTTTCCCCTAGGGAAAGAGAGATGGTGAATCAAACAAAATTCACCAGGCGCCTTTTTCGGCACCACACCTAACGGCGAAACCCTGAGTACCCACCGGAGGATGAGAAAAAGGACCCAAGATCCTTAGCTATCTTGTCCCTAACAACTTGTTCCAAACCCTTAACTGACTTAAGGTTTCCAGCCATAAAAGGAACCTGAGGCTCCTGAAAAGGAATCCTAAAACCAACTTTAAAACCTTCTAACAAATACAAACTGTCAGCCCTTCGAGGATACCTCGACAGCCAACGCTCAAGGGGCCCCACCCTTATCGGGCTGGGCCTCTTTCTTAGCTGGATAGGATCCACCTCCCCCACCAGACTTCTTTGCATTTTTTTCTTCCCCTCGCTCTGGGGCCGCTATCAAAGGAGTGTGACCCCCCCACACATGGGGCATTTGTGCTTGAACTGGCAAGCCTTCCTGTTACACACTCCCAAAGACCCATATTCCCAGCAGAGCAAGCGGGGTTGAACCGCCTGCCCCGCTGCACTGCGGAGAGAGCTGGATGAAGTCGATGACGATGCAGCTGACCTGCTCACCAGGTGACCGCTATCAGAGCGATCACCCAAATTAGGCCTAGCCGGGGACATAACCTGAAGCCACAGCTGCTGATGAATACGATCCCACAGAAGTGATGGATACAAGGCCGCCCTCATCCGAAACTCCTGATCATATTGCAACCAGGCAGGGCCATTAAATGTCGTGTATCCCTTATAGATTATATCTAAACATTGAAAAAGGGCAGCTGCTCGCCATGACTGCGCCCGGGCAATAACCCCAGTAAAAATACAAAACCCCGGCAACCAATTCGCCCAGGTCCTGTCAACTTTCCATTTTTTCCGTTTTTCCTTCTCATCATCCAACTTTTCCTTATCTTTTTCTCCAGCTCCCGAAAGAGCAAAGAAAAAATGTCCACATACTCCCCTTTCAGGATTTTCTCCCTGGTTGCAGGAAGCAAGTGGTCCCCTAACGGCAAGGCAACATCCCCAAAGGGCAAGGATGTAAAAGGAACCATCCCATAAGGGGAAGGTCTGCCCATAAAGGAACCTGCCAAGCCAGGAAGCCCTGCACTGGGATAAGCACCAGCATTACCTTGTCCATTAGGCCAGCCCCAATTGGGGATTGCACTGGCTCCCAAAGGAGCCGGCACCCCAACACCTGCAGCAGACATACCCTGCCCGACCCCTAAAGCTGGTTCCCAAGGCCCCCATGGCCAAACTTGCCCTGCACCAGCCTGCCAATTTTCACCAGACCTACCTCAAAATCCAGAAGAAACCAATGGCAAACCGCTTCCCGATGCTCCAGCCACCGCCGTGCACAAATCAGGACCACCAAGGCCAAGATCCCTGCCAGGCACCACTCCACCAGTCCTGCCCTCAAGAATAGACAGCCTGGTAAGAAAATTAGCCTGCATACCTTTTTTGGAGGGCCTAGGTCCCTCTGGCCCCCCTGGAGAAGGGATACTTGATGCCTGCTCCAAAGCCCGCAGTCTACTAATGATATTAGCATCCACCATTACATCACCCTCCTCATCGGATGAGGATGATGGGGGCGGTGGCCTCTTAGCTGGCTCCTTAGGTGCCCTAGGCACTGGCTTCTTCCCCTTGGGCTTACCTGACTCTTTGCCTCCTGCCATTTTAGCAGAAAGAACAGCACCACAAAATGGCCTCCAACAAATACCCACTGAGATGGCCGCCTTCCCCTCAACAAGAAAGGGACTTAAAATGGCGACCCTACTGTCTTTTTTATCACTATCCTCCCTCACAAGGAAAGGGCCCTAAAATGGCCGCCCACCAATGCAATACTGTGAGCATAACTAACCCTACCGTTAGCGTAACTCACACTAACCCACCTCTGAGGAACACCAGTGATGACTCTGGACCTCCTTGCAGGTCCCTTATCCCAATCCCACCTACAATGGACCCCGCTTAACTGCTTAAAAACAAACCCGACCGGGGTATGGTGGGATATGCCCCTCAGGGACACAGGAATGGCAAACATCCTTTCCAATAAAGGGACTAAAAAAGGCAACACCACCCCCTCCTTCCGAAAAAAGGCAGCCTTCAATCCTCCAGCCACCCAAAAAAACCCCACCTGGGACTCCACTATGCCTGCTCCCAACAAGTAAGGAGGCCAACCACCCCAGGTTCCAACCACCCAGGCTACTGGAAGACCAGCCCCCGCCACAGGCACAACCAGGCCCCTGGCAGCCCAGCCCCAAGCAAAGTCAGCCTCAGACAAGCCGCCGACGCTGCCACCACCGTAAATCCCGTTCCGACGCTCGCTGCCGCTGCAAAGATCCGGACGCAACCCTAAAGGCCTCAGAAGCCCTCGAGCCGCCTCCTGAACGTCCGAAGGACTCGAAGGCAGAGCAGGGTCTAGCAGTTGGGAACGCCAAACCCCGCCAACAGAATTGCGCGCCCAAACAACGCGTGCCAACTCCCGCTGTCCTGAGTGACAAACAGGCTAACGCAGCCTAGCAGCATTGCTGCTGGCTGCAAGCCTCAGATTCTCTTGGACATGAGCATCTCCAATAAGACCTATTCCTTCACACTGTCTGGGCTGGAATTTATTCATTTCCACAACAAATATTTTCAGCTATGTAGAGAAGAAGGTTTTGAGCTTCTCTGGACATTCAGTTGACCTAAAAGTTCTCTTACAAAATAATTTCAAAGGGAGATTAGAAAGAGAGATTGCTGAAAGGGAGATTAGAAAGAGAGACTGCTGAATTGCAATGGATAATGAAGCTCAAGACAATGTATCTACCTGGACTGAATTGAGACCTAGGTTTCCTGTCACATTACCAATGCTGATTTCTCTAAGCCTACTACCCCTCTTCATATCACACCTAATCCAATCACACCTGCTATTGTTATGTGCCTGCTAATGTCATTTGGCATCTGAAATCACTCCATCTTCCAATATATAAGACAGATGGACTTCCATTCTAGCTGTATTTGAAGATGTGAACAGTGATTCATGAAACCTCATATCCTGCCACAAAGTTTGTTAGTCTTTAAGGTGCTCCTGGACTCTTACTGTTTTCTTGAGCTTCTCCAATGGGCCTACAGCATCATGGATACACCAGTATTTAAGTGCTGTTCATTGCACTAAAAACAAACTGTAAAGTTGTTTGTTCCTGAATCTTGTAGGACAATCTAGGACACATTCCCTGTCAAGCATCTATTATAACCAACAGCTTTGTATGTTGAAAACTAAGACTTATTGGCATACACACTTTTGTGGACTTAAACCCCACCATGTCAGATTCTGTAGCCCATGACAAATTATCCCACAGTATCTCAGTTTAAGGCAGTGATTCCCAATGTGGTTCATGTACGTGCCGTGGTGCTCACTGACACCTTTCCTGGTGTCCTCAAGTGTTTTTTTTAAGTGAGTGGGACCAGGTGAGGCCTTCATTCAGAAAGGCTTCTGATTGACCATTGAACATTTTTTTAAATATTGCTTTGGTACCAGCTTCCACCACAACACAAGGATCTTCACCGTGTGATTGAAGGTAAGCTGTGGCAGCCATTTTATCACTGGCTTCACCTCTTATGGCAGCTATATTGTGACAGCCATTTTGTGTTTGTGCCCACCACACTGTGTCAGAACTTCAAAGATACCTGCAGGCTCAAAAATGTTGGGGACAGTTGGTTTGAGGTTTTATAACACTCTTACCACATCAAACACTGGTATGCCCACTGACAACTAATAAAAATGGAGTGTTCATAGTTTCTTGCACATAGTTCCTCGAGCATGTTATACTCTTGAAAAAGAAATCTGTTGTTTTGAAATATGGACTTCTTAATTGACTTTACCTATTGCTTATATTTTCAAAGAGGTAATTAGAGGATGTGGAGTGGGTTTAAATTGGATCGAAGAGAGGCTTTGAATAACTCTTAGGCTTGCCTTTTCTCTTGGCAAAGCATCCACATAAATGGAGATCTGGAGGTGATTAGATGAGCTGATGTTTTCCTGAGTGGAATTTTAGACTTAGAAAAGGAGATTTTTCTTGAAGACTCCTGCACTTGCGCCTACATAGGGGAACCAGCAGGCGAACTATTGGAGCAAAGTTAAGACTGACTAGAGAAAGGAAGAGACAAAATGATACTCTGATAATTGAAGAATATAGATGTGAAAGGTTAGCTTACCATATGTCCTCAGTACTTCATGATTTACTTGAGTGAATGAGTCATTGCAGATCTTATTCTGCAGATGGATTTGTTGTATCAGCTGATGTCCTCTCCTCAAATGCAACACTTCTCAATGTAGTCACATCAAGCACTGAATAATGAAATGAGAAGAAATAATAAATGTGGGAACCAACCCTAGAATGGTAGCTAGTACTAAA